>NW_017305436.1:844056-847910 GCF_001594115.1 Trachymyrmex septentrionalis
CGTGCAAGAACTCAAATCAATGAGACAACGTCGTGCGACAGTAAAGGCGCAGTGTACACGGTTTCAGATATATGTGGATGCTGTGGACATTCAGAGCGTTTCGATCATTAAGCTGTGCGCACGATTACAAAGATTCAGTTCAATTTGGAACGAGTTCAACGGAATTCAAGGTAGAATTGAAGCGTTACATAACATGATCACGATGAGACAAATCCTCATGAGGAGGAAAGAAAAGTAAATATTTTGCGATTGTTACTAAACTGGAAACACTCATAGAGCAAAGGCAGAGAATAGAGCAGCCTGTTACAGAATCTCCATCAATCAAGGGAAAGCATGCCAATCATGCAGGGAACAATTTCATGCAGGGAATTTAACTTGGCGTCAGTTTTGTTGATACCAAATCTTTTATACGAATGATACATATCATTAGAGTTAAGCAAATAATATAGATAGTATCATGGATTTTACTTTCTTTTTAATTTGATAGAATGTAACTTGATTAGTTAAAACTGTAGCATCTGGGTTTTAATTTTTCATTTGATACATTAGTTTTCTTCGAGAAATAATAATTTTCGACAGAGAATTAAAGCTGCCATTATTTGGATTGAAACAAGAAGACCTTCAATAAGAGTACTTTTGAAGGAAACTACTACTAATTCAATTGAGAACTTAAGTTTTATTCGATATATCTACTTGATATACGATATATTTATCTGATGTATGGGATTTAGAGTTTTTTTTAACACTGGCTCTAAACGGCAGTGACAAATATTCTCTCCGTGGTTTGCCATTGTGTTCCGAAAGCAATCAAATCAAATTTTTGTGTGCTGTTAAATTTGAACTCTGAATCTTCGGCATAGAAAGCAGTCACACTATACTCTACACCACGTTCTCCACATACAAAAAGTTATATTTCATTGAATATGTCATTGCTGCTACAAAATAAGCAATTTATATACTTACATTTCGACTCGTTCCACTTTTATTCCCCACGTATCAGTCGCTTCGTCTAGGGCAACCTAACGTAGAAATGAGATTGTTAAAATGTTATAAATATATATTACAAGCGACTCAGTAACGACGCAATACCAAACATAAAAAATAAAAATATAAAACTAGCCATTTGAAACGTGAATGTCACTGCGTATACGTTCGTACAGTTATTATAAGATAACAATTTATGTGCTCATATTGCCCTCACGCGTATCACACAATGAATGCCACTTTGCTCGCACCATATAATGGGGCTATGCGTGCGAGCACAATGAATCGCATTATGCAATCACGTTGTGCGTATCACGCCGTGCACACACCGCGCTATTATTATGCTACCCATTAGTGTTCGAAAAAATCAATACAAAAAAGTATCGATACAGTCTCTGTATCGATACTTATCGATACTTTCGCAAAACTTCTGGTTTTATTTACAGTTCCCTTAAAATAGATTCACATTAAAAAATGTATTTATTTTTATCACAAGATATATATTTTTATGGGCAGTTTTACCTTTTAATATTATTAAATTATAAAAATAAAACGTTTTTTAAATAAAATTTAAAAACAAACATAAATCAATTAATCTGTTTATCTGATAACAATACATGAAGAGAACAAATAATATTTTAGTACTATTTTATTAATTCTATCTACCAGTCTTTATAAATCACATACAAAATATATTGCGGGGTCTAGCTACAATAGAAGTCGTAACGGTCGTAGCCTTATGTCGTAGAAAATTAACCAATCACAGTCGAATATGAGAAGAATAATCGACTATGATTGGTCAATTTTCTACGACTTAAGACTAGCTAAGATTCTACGACCGCTACGACTTCTATTGTAGACTCCATATTATTTCCTTTAAAATAAACATATGCAGGATCTACAATAGAAGTCGTAGCGGTTGTAGAGTCTTAAGTTTTAGAAAAACCAATCAGTAGTTGTAGAAAGACCAATCATAGTCGATTATTCTTCTCATATTCGACTGTGATTGGTTAATTTTTTACGACTTAAGATTCTACAATCGCTACGATTTCTATTGTAGACGCATAAGAAATATAATATATGCTTATTTTAAAGGAAATGAGATACGTCATCTCTTAAGCAATATCAATACTTCGAACGCGCTCGAAAAGTGGATTGATACTTATATCAGAAATATATCAATACTGGACCAATATTCATATTTGCAATATCGATTTTTGCAAATACTGCCCGCATGACATGATGGAGGCATGCAAGCAATGGATCGCATTATGCAGTCACGCCAAGCATATCACGCACGCTTTTTTTTCATATTCAACTATGATGATTTGTCAATTTTTTAGTACTTATGGCTTACATAGTTCTATATTGTAAAATAGAAGGCACTTCCAAGACAGAAAGCATGATCCAAAATATAATACTAGTGATAATAATAATAATAATAAAAATGATTTTTCTTGCCCCTCCCCCTCCCCACGGCTTATAATGCAAACGTTAATGTAGCTCCTAAGTCGCTACCGCTGCTATGCATGACGCATGCATGCGAGCAATACAAGATTCATATGTGTGCGACATCACTCGTGCGGGTCATGTGAGTCTAATATTACTCGCATGCGTGGGATATGTAAGTCTTACAAGTAAATCAGAGAGATACGTCCTCATAGAATGCATATGTGTGACATGCATAGTGTGACATGGATTACCCACACGGCATGCGCATGCCGTGTGGGTAATTTATGATATCATTTGTGCGATTTTGTTATCTGGTAAGTTCGCGACGCTACCACTAGCTTTAAATCGGAGATTTGACATCAACAAGCTTTTGATTAAAATTATTCAGAAATTAAAATCGCAATCAATATGGTAATCTACAACATTTTCATTATATAATAGCGCGATTTTTCGATTATGACTAATTCGAATAAAATTGATGCAGTCAAAATACGGATATGTCAAAACCAAAAAAAGTCCCTAAAAAGGACTATTTCAGATTTTCCGATTTTTTTCAGCTACATGTATTAATGCATACATGTAAAGTGTTTTGTCCGTCAAGTTGCTTTCACAATGTTTTTATTCAAATATGATATTAAAATTAGTAATGAAAATAAACATTAATATGCGCACGTGTAATAATTATTTATGAGGAAGAGAGAGCAAAATGAAAAGATTGTGACAAGGGTATAAAAAGAAGGAAGTAAGAGTAAGAAGGGAATGAGAAAAGGCGTGAGAGGGGGAGGAAAGAGGAAGGGAGGGAGAGAGAAGGGGGAGGGGAGAGAGAGAGAGAGAGAGAGAGAGAGCGTGCATGCGTGTGAAGATGAAAAAAGGCAGGAAAAAGCGAGAAACGACAAAAAAGGAAAAGCGAGAAAAGAGATGAAAAAAAGGGAGAAGAAGGAGAGAGGCGAACATTTATGCTCATTTCTATTAATGTACATTAACTTTAATCTTGGTATAATATACTCTTCATTTTTTCTTGTTCTAAAAATTACAAAAAGATAAAGAGTAAGTTGAACCGAGATTAAAATTAAACTACTGATTATATATTCAAAATACGAGCTTTTCATTGTGACGAGTCTGATTAAAATCGGCGTACTCAATCCGGAGATCTCTTACAAAATCTCTTATACGAAAAACATCATTTGCATTAAACTAAATTATTCGAGGGACTTTCACTATGCTTTCACAACTATGATTTATATATATTTAAAATAAAAAAAAAAATAAAGTTGAATATTAAATTACAGTTATATTTATACAAAGATACCTGTTAATGAATATTATGTAAAAATGAAAATATTATAAATATATATAAATCGATATTTTAAATGTGTGTGTGTGTGTGTGTGTGTGTGTGTGTGTGTGTGTGTGTGTGT
>NW_017305436.1:848033-887925 GCF_001594115.1 Trachymyrmex septentrionalis
ATTTTGTAGGGAAAGTATCAAGCTTTCACGATAGGTAATCGAAAATTTTCTCAAATTCGTTTTGGACACGTTACAAATCCACAAAGTGAGAAGAAAATTTTTCGTCTTTTTCAGCTCGTAGTTTTTGGTATGTAAAAATTATCAAACTCATATAAACTTAAAAAATGTGATAAGCTTTTAAAAGTAGAGATTTCAAGCTGTAAAACCCTTTTTTTAAATTTGAATTTCATTCATTATTGACGAAGATATTGTATACTTGGAGCTAAAAAATACGTGATGACTTTTTACTCAACCTAATATATATAAATAATGATAAATATAAAGATAAAAACAAATAAAAATAAAGTTAATGTAAAATAAAAATAAAATAATTAATATCTATAAAATAGTACAAATTTATAAAAATAATTATATACAGAAAGAGTGAAAGAGAGGGAAAATAGAGGATAAAGATGGATAGATAGATAAATAAAGCATTTATTCCTATTCTAGGGCAAGCCCTCTAACATATAATTATTGACAATGACTAGTATAAGGAAAAAAAAACTCGTTAAAATTAATTACGTACAAGAAAAATAACAAACGTAAAATTAATAAATAAAAAACAATAATAAAAACTTAAATTAACAAAATACTAATGACAAAGATAAGAAATGAAAAAAAATAACAAAAAGAAACGAAAAAAAATAAAGAACTCGAGTAGTATACAGGCAGCCATAGGGTGGCAAAATAAACCCCCTCCACGTCTTCTTCCAGCGCCGTAGACGTGGTCTGTCTAGAAAAAAGACGCGCTCTGATTGGTCGAGGAGTGAAAGGTGGAAGTAATAAGGTAATTAAATGGTGTTCTGATTGGTTCGCCTTATACAGACAAAGAGCTGATTGGTTCGCACTGTACCTACCACGATGTGATTGGAGAAGAAGGGTGAAAGAGGACTTTTGACAAAATGGAGGGTAAAGTCCGAAAAAATGATGAGTAGAGATAGGGTCTGTAACATTTTTTGTGATGGCAAACGAACACCGGGCATAAATAGCGGACGGTTTTATGACAGTCATTTCTTTTTTTGTGGGCGCGACACAATGTCTCCGACGTATTGGCCTTTTAGTGAATGTTTTTTATTTATAAAAGATGAGATCTTATACGAAAATTTAAAAATTTGCGAGTTTAGAGGGAGTCTTACTTTTGCTAGGAACAATGGAAAAGATAAAACAGGGACGAACATGTTTAACTGACGCAACGCATCGTTTCCGATGATGACTTATTCGTTCGAGCGAGAGTATGATTTTTATGTATATCACGGATTTTAAGAATGTGTATTGTACTTCTTCTTGTATTTTATTTAAAAGTCTATGTTATACATATAATACAGAAATATGCAGAGAAAAAAGTTGGTTACTGGAGGGTACAAGTGATTAAGAAACAAGGATATATGTTATACAAAAATGTATTTATTGATACAAATTCATTTTTTAAAGAAGAAGAAATACATAGTTAGCTTGAGAATAAATTAAAAAAAGTTTTAAGAGAAATTAAACCAAAGATTCTCGCTTCGAGAAAATTATATGAAAATTTTCGTTATATTTTAATGAAATTAATTTCAAAAATATTATATTGAAATATATATTAAGAAAAGTTAAATCGTTAATTTGTGTACATACATTATGTTCTATATCTTCGTCATTTCCTCGCAATGTTAATTTTATAATTTCCTGATTAATAAAACTTGTAGGTAGTTTTAGTTCGATTGCTTGAATATAACACACATTTGTTAATATTATCGGATAAAGATTCTAACTGTTTTAAACGCGTATCGACGCACTTTACAATGCCTTGCAATTCGAGGAAGGTAGTTTTCTGCATTACAACTACGTAGATTCTTCATTTCTTCGCCGATGAAGTTGAATCGTGCGCATCCTCTTCTTTTCGAAGATTTCCGTTGGAATTTTCCTCTTCTTCTTTATATGCTAGCAATATTGATTTTGTTCTGTAAAATATTGTAAAGCTGACAGTGATATTTTTTATAACAACAAAGTTAGGTTTCACTCTATTATCGCTGCTTAAATACTCTTTCATGAGTCTCATGTGATCTTGAAACTATTGCCAGCAGTCGGTGTCGAAATAAATTCCGTCCGCGTTGTGTCCGCTTAATTTTACAAGAGATTTGAAGATTCCTTTGTTTGTTTTTTGCAATCTTACGTAAATTGTCTTTGTATAAGAATTGTTAACACCATACGTTATTGCTAACAACATATAAAATTGAGCGTTTCTTCTCTTGTCATCGTCGTTACGTATCTTAAAAGAATCGGGGATGGAGTACATTCCCATGTCCGAATTATTAGTATTTTTTGGACTAGCTATTTTTCTTACGCCGCAGTAATATCAAATTTAAGTGAACCAAGGTGGCAAAGATCAAAAACATAAGAAGTACGAGGTCTGTTCAAAAAGTATCGCGAATTTTGTGTTTTTTTTTAAATTATTTATTTATTCATGAATATCTATTTTGTCTCCTTCAAAGTAATCCCCATCAGATATTATACACTTGTGCCAGCGTTTTTTCCAATCCTCGAAGCACTTCAAAAAATTATTTTTTGTGATCTTGTTCAGCTCCTCCTTCGATGCCGTCTTTATCTCCTCAATCGTAGCGTAGCGTCGTCCTTTTATGGGCCTCTTCAGTTTCGGGAACAAGAAAAAGTCACAGGGGGCCAGATCTGGGGAATACGGTGGCTGCGGCATCATTAGTGTGTTGTTTTTGGTCAAAAATTCGCGCACAAGCAACGATGTGTGAGCAGGGGCGTTATCATGGTGCAAAAGCCAATTTTTGTTCTTCCACAAATCCGGGCGTTTCTGGCGGATTGCTTCGCGCAAATTGCGCATAACTTGCAGGTAATATTCCTTATTGACCGTTCCGATTGGCCAATACTATTTTCTTCACTTCATCTGTTTTCGTCTGTTGTTGACGTGCTCGGGCGTCCGGCACGCTCTTCGTCGTTCACATCTTCTCGGCCCTCTGAGAACATTTTGTACCACCGATAAACGTTGCTTCGGTCCAAGGTAGCTTCACCATATGCCACAGTCAACATTCGGAATGCGTCCGCGCACTTAATTTTGTTTTTCACACAAAATTTGATACAGATTCTTTGATCCATTTTTTGGAATAGGCAAAAATCGAAGACGAGCCAAAACACGTGCAAGCAAAGCAGCTGTCAAAAATTAATTGAACATTCAAAATGACCGAACTTGTCGGCATAAGTGAGAGACATGAGTACCAACATAACGCCACAAAAAAATCGAAAATCGAATATACGTAACCAGCGGAAATTCAAAATTTGCGATACTTTTTGAACAGACCTCGTATAGTACTTGTTTGCTCGCAAAGCTGAAGCTGCGGGCGACTCGAATGAAACGGATTTTCGATAGTACCGTCGACATTATCTCCTTCTTCGACACTACATAATAAAATGATTCTGCGCGCGCAAATGAAAAAAATGAAAAAACTTTCTCTAAATTTTTCTTAAAAATTTAAAATAATCTCTACACCACAGAAGTCAGGAGGGGAGAGGTGTGAGATAAAACGAGAATAAACAGGAACGAAAAGGAATGTTTGATTCCTCTCCTGCTTTTTTTATAAAATGACGGTGGAAGGAATTTGACCAGCCAAAAAATAAACCATAAGGAAAAAAGAATTGATTTAGCTCGGGAGTAGTTTCTAACAAATAAGAAATATTACATAAATAACCAGAGTTTTTAAAAAAAAACAAGAAGAAATTTATGAAGTGTCTTCGATTTAAAATAAAGTTACGATTAGGTTTATTGCTTTTTTAAAAAATTTATTAATGTTTAAAGAGACAGAGGTACGACAAAAAAAATGTTAACTTGATTGGGTAATGGTAATGCAGGAAAATTTTTTCATTTTCTTTTTTTTCTAAAACTTTTGTATATATTGTACTCCTAAGGGAAAAAATAATGTGTGTATATAGAAATTTACAGAATACAAAAATTAAATATTAGTTATATTGATAAAAAAACGTGAGAAAAGTTTTAAGCAAAAGAATTATGTTCAATATTCGTCATGATTTTTTTGTCATGACGAAGCAAATCCTAAAGAAGAGAAAACCAAGTGATATTGTTGGTTAAACGAGATATAGAAATTTCTATTAAAATTGCATTTTTTCTTTTGTTGAAAGGTTTATTGTTTATCAGTGGTAGACTAATATTGCATGAGAATCTTTTCAAATAAAAAGATACAAAAAAAAAACAGAAGGAAAAATTTAAAACGTGAGATTCATCGTAACAATAAAAATTTTATAGTGTGACAAAAACTTTTCTGAATAATAATGAAAACGAGAGTTTTATTAGAATAAATACAAAGGGAGCAATGCTTTTCGAGATAATTTTTATGGGAGAGAAACGGAGTTAGATCAGATATGGAGTTGGTCATAATTAGGAAGTTTGTGTTATCTCCTACTTCTTTAAATTTTACGAGAAAATCACTTCTAGTAAAGAAAGCGACCAATTACTAAAATTGTTAAAATCTATCGGCCAATGAAGGGACTAAAATCTTTCAGCGATTCTTTCCGGGAGAGGAATTTTATGAATATCGTTACGAGCATAAATAGCACGTACTAATCAAGCTAAAGTTTAGTCCTGCGTTCAGACTCTGAAGTGGATTAATTTTACGTTGACTATTTGCGAGTTGTTTTTAATTTCATATTTAAAAAATGGAACTTCGCGAGTTACTCATCAAATTTTTCACCGTTGCTAGCAACTTAAATAAAAAATTAGTTGCTGCCGATTATCTGGCAAAGTTGTCAGATAATGGTGAAAAAAATTATTCAATTTTCGGAAATTTTGTGGGTGAATGCTTCAGCACATTAGTATGCATTATGAACGAATTGGGGCATTGCGGTGGTGACTGAAAAATATAATCGCTCGTCATCTAGAAATATGCGAGTGTTTTGGTCATGAGAAAGATGACGCAGGGGGTAACATAGCTGACTTCAAGCGACGCACTGGACTAAAAGATAAGCAGTAATAATTTTTAAAATAAAATCGAATATATATTAGCATTAAAAGTTTACTTTATAATTAAATATAATATTTATTTCATAGAATCAAACTATATTATAAGACAAGCAATACTGCATCGTAGGAGGCGTCCAGTAGGACGTCTTAGTTTAAGGTGACGTCACTCCGTGAGAGAAGAAGAGGAGGGAGTACCAGCGAGTAAATTTTAAGGAAATAAATATTAACTAAACGTTTATAAAAATCTCGATTTTTTAAATATTTTATTTGTTTCTAGGACAAGCATGAGTTGAACCGGAAAATA
Organism: Trachymyrmex septentrionalis; assembly: GCF_001594115.1. Taxonomy (NCBI): domain Eukaryota; kingdom Metazoa; phylum Arthropoda; class Insecta; order Hymenoptera; family Formicidae; genus Trachymyrmex; species Trachymyrmex septentrionalis. Next base: position 853,358 of record NW_017305436.1, read on the forward strand.
ATGTTCCGCCTCCGCGTGACGTTCCTGTCATCGTAATTGGTAAGTATTTTACAAATAACCGAGAAATTTAGTATATTTAAATCTAATATAGTTCATATAATATATTATAAATGTAATGCGATAAAAAATAAAATCAATTTTGTTTTAGATAATGATGATGATGATGATGATGATAACAACAATGATTGGAATGGTGATTTGAGTCCGTCTGATTCAAGCACTGGTCTCTCTAGGTTTCATTATTTCCATAACGTGTATAAATCTTTAAAAAAAAACAAGCTAGTCGAATATACAGAGTTAGTTATATACAGAGTTCAAAAATAACAATAATAACAAAAATTACTTTTTAGCGCAAGAAATCGATGAGCGGGAAAAACTAATGCAGGATGAAGAAGTGAAGTCTGGAGAGGAGAAGGAGTTGGAGGTGGAGAAGGAGGGAAGGAGGAAGAGGAGGAGAAGGGGGAATGAGGAAGAGGGGGGGAGGAGAGCAATGAGAATAATGACAATGTCGATGATGGTGATAATGATGATAATGCCGATGATAATGCTGCTAATAATGAGGGGCAGGACAATACAAATGTTGAAAACAGCGATGACAACGGCGATGAAAAGGAGGAAGAAAAAAACAGATATTACGCACCTCTTGAAAATAAAGGTAATAATATTTTTACTTTTTACTTTAAATTTGTTTATTGCTCAGGATACTTAAGCAGATATTTTTATCAGATATTTCGCTCCCCTGTTCTGCCGGAATATCAAAATTTACAAAAAAGGAAAACATTATCCTTCCACGCACAATTATGTAAGCAGCTGTAGGTGAGTTATCTTGCCATGCTGTAATGTTACGACTAGTAGTATAAGTTTCTGACTTAATATATATAGCAATATGTTATCAGATTAATAAGATCTGTTTAACTTTTTTTTTTACAGTACAAACTGGCGTTGGTGCTGACCATCCTATCGACGCGGTTGCTTCTACATCATAACATGCAAGAAAAGAAAATGCTCCCTTGAAAGAAGAATCTTCGGAAAATTTCAAGAACTCCATCGATAATGAACATCAGCAGCAGTAGCAACGGCAACAGGCGCATCATCATCAGGAGGAAAATAATCATCATCGGCAGGATCATCATCGTCAGCAGAAGGTTAAAGATAACTTCGCTTTTATTAAGTTAAGAGTGGAAAACTCGCGTTAATTTAGGAAATTTGCGATACTAGGGAGGAAGGCAACATTTGCGAAATATCCACCACCTAAAGGTACTGATATCATTCGTTGGATAGAAAACGCGTTCCGTGAAATTCGTGTGTATGCGCTACATTCATGCGAACCGAATCATTACGTAGGATTATCGTTCGAATCGGCGGATCTAGCGCGTGGTCCGGCTGATTTATCGTTTCATCCAGCACGTGACTTAACTCATGAGGACATATATACAACTCGTGAGTTCGCTGGCGCATTCGATATCGCGGAAAATTTTATCATGTACGTTTTCAAAGTTTCAGTACCTGCCGGTCGCGGGCGTCAACTAACTCGCAAAGATGTAGCCAAACGCTCGATTTTGCAAATAAACAACAAAGACAATTTATGTTTTCCCCGCTCGTAGTGACACACGTACATCAAAAGCGTGGGCAACTGCGTACAGGGGCAAGAAAGATGGGAATATCAGCGTAAGGTACCAATGTTCTTTGTTACAGCGTAAGCTGGCCGAAGAATTAACAAAATCCGCTGGTATCACGATTCTCGAGAAAAGTTGTGGAATATGCAAAATCAAGCAATTCCAACGGATTCTCGCTTTCGAAAATATTGGAATTATGATACATAATTTCAGTACTTTCGATCGCGGCGAAAATCCAATGTACGGCTGCGCGTCACTTTCCTCCCTAGGTCACGAAACGTGTTATTTAAATATATGTATATATTACGAGGGTTCGTGATATTAATATCCTATATTAAATTTAAAAGCCGCCACCGATTCTCGCGATGGATATTGCGTAACGTGCAACGTGGGCTTTCGTAACGACAGAGGTTATCGATGCAAAAAAATGCCCACGCTGCTACGCCACCCCATCTTGCGAACGCCCCGACGTTGAGTTGATTCGTGCGTTCGCATCTTCTTCGGGCGTCCGTATTTCAAACATCATTGCGCGCAGAGATCATATAATCAATCCCTAGCAAGCGTTTGCGAATCCATTAAAATTTGCAAAGGTTGCGGACGATTGGTTAATTCAAAATTGCAACAGGATTGACGTAGTTTATTGCAAAACTTGTCGTTATAGTTTAAATCATTTGTGTTACATGCGGCCTCTTTGTCGTAATGCCTCAGTAGAAAATCCTGGAGAGGGTACGAGTACTATAACATCGCGAGTAGAAAATCCGAAAACAAATACGAATGACGTCGAAGACACGGACGAGTATGTTAAAAGAGATCGCGTCGTTTCGTGTTTTATGATTTCGAAACGCGACAAGACGAAGTAGATATCCTTCGACGTGCGTGCATAGTGTTCAGAAAAATGTTTTTAGAACGCGGAGATGTGTGTCCGTTCGTAGAATGCACGACTATTGCTTTCAGTATGAAAGTTTTTCAGCAAAAACTTTTTATGCGAGGAAGAAATAGGAATTATTCCATCAGGCGGATATAAAGACAATCACTCGCACAAAGCACTATAGTGGATGGAGTGTGAGCTTGGACATCCTATAATCTATGCAGGGCGAGGCCGCGAGTATCGAATTGCCGGTACGCCCGTCGACGAAGTCGAATCAGCGAATGAGACGTTACTTTACATGTTACATTTTCTCAGTTGTTTTTGGCACGATTGTCCTAACTGTTATCAAATCAATCGTGAAAGGAAATTTACGTCCGGGGCGTCATGCGAAGCTACAATCGACGTTCGATACAAACAAACTCTCGCAATGACATGGCGTCTTCTATATCCACAACGTGGATATAGGGTAACGGAGAAATGGGAGTATAAATTCGCACGAGAAAAGCGCGAGAATCACGAGATGCACAATTTTCTCGAAAACTATCCGATGCTAATCAACTGTCTTCTCGATTCTCGCGAGGGTCTTTCTTTTGGTAGTCGTACGGAAAATATTGCAACCCGATACGAAGTTACGGGTAGGGAGAAAATATGTTATGTAGACGTGTGTTCTCTGTATCCGTACATATTGAAAACGGCTATTTTTACGTTAGGCCAACCTACGATTTATATCGGAGAACAATGTTCGGAATTAATTGGTGTAGCTCCGAATTTTAATTTCGATTCTGTCGAGGGTATCATTCGGTGCACAGTATTTCCTCCACGCGATCTTTTTCACTCTGTACTTCCGTACCGCGTACAAGGCAAATTATTGTGGGCTGTGTAATTGCTGCGAAATTCTCGCAGGCTGAGTGTACTCACGCTTTCCCCGCCGATCGTGAATTCGTAGGTGCATAGGTATCTTGTGAATTGCGCAAAGCCCTCGAGAAAGGTTATCTCGTGACGAGTGTGTGCAAAATATGGCACTTTAGAGTCACACGGTTCGATCCTTGTACGAAGCAAAGTGGTTTGTTTGCCGAATATATCAACAGTTTTTGAAATTAAAATAGGAAGCTAACGGATGGCCGAGCGAGAATGCCTGGATGACGAGAGTAAGGAATAGTACCTTCGGGAACATGAAGAAACTGAGAATATTGTTCTCAGTAGAAATAATATCGTCAGAAATCGTGGTTTACATTTGGTCGCGAAGCACTGCTTGAATTCTTTCTGGGGTAAATTCGGCCAACGAATCATTTTGCCTAATACAGAGATCGTCAAAAAATACGAACGTTTGACAATGTTGTTCACGAGTTCAGAGCATGAAATAACCAATATACGAGGTCTGTTCAAAAAGTATCACGAATTTTGAATTTCCGCGGGTTACGTATATTCGATTTTCGATTTTTTGTGGCGTTATGTTGGTACTCATGTTTCTCACTTATGCCGACAAGTTCGGCCATTTTGAATGTTCAGTTAATTTTTGACAGCTGCTTTGCTTGCACGTGTTTTGGCTCGTCTTCGATTTTTGCCTATTCCAAAAAATGGATCAAAGAATCTGTATCAAATTTTGTGTGAAAAACAAAATTAAGTGCGCGGACGCATTCCGAATGTTGACTGTGGCATATGGTGAAGCTACCTTGGACCGAAGCAACGTTTATCGGTGGTACAAAATGTTCTCAGAGGGCCGAGAAGATGTGAACGACGAAGAGCGTGCCGGACGCCCGAGCACGTCAACAACAGACGAAAACATTGATGAAGTGAAGAAAATAGTATTGGCCAATCGTCGAATCACCGTTAGAGAGGTTGCTGAGGACCTAAACATATCGATTGGCTCGTGCCATTCGATTTTTACCAATGATTTGGGCATGAGACGGGTCGCCGCGAAATTCGTACCAAAATTGCTCAATTTCGACCAAAAACAGCATCGCATTAACATTGCTAAGAAGCTGTTGGACTCTGTCCGCGACGACCCAAATTTGCTCCAGAGGGTCATAACTGGTAACGAATCATGGGTTTATGATTATAACGTGGAAAGCAAAGCTCAATCATCCCAATGGAAGCTGCCGCACGAGCCATAAAGCTATAAAGACGGCATCGAAGGAGGAGCTGAACAAGATCACAAAAAATAATTTTTTGAAGTTTTTCGAGGATTGGAAAAAACGTTGGCACAAGTGTATAATATCTGATGGGGATTACTTTGAAGGGGACAAAATAGATATTCATCAATAAATAAATAATTTTTGAAAAAACACAAAATTCGCGATACTTTTTGAACAGACCTCGTATTATCTGTTAGCGACGAGATAATATGTTTCGTGGCGACTACGCGAAAAACAGTCGCGCCTCCTCCGTAAATCAACCCTGTAATCGCGTCATGGATGACGTCACAAGCGCGGTTGATATTATACGAATAGTTAGAGAAATTAGGTAGTCGCGTTTTATATTGTGATACAGATTCGTGTATTTACGTAAGCAAAAACGAATCGAGTGAGTACGAGCCGCGTACGAGAAATTTTCTGGACAATATTACGGACGAACTCGAGAGCTACGGACGGGGCAGTTTTATCGAGTCGTTCGTGTCCGAAATTCTACGCGTACGTCGTACACTGGAAAGTCTCCGATACAAGATTTGTAATAAAATTAATTACAAGATTTGGAATAACATTAAGTTATAAGAACTCTCGAAAATTATAAATTTTAATAGTATAGTTTAGGAAATTAATAATAGAATGAGAGAGAAAGGCGTGAAGAAGAAGAAGAAGAAGAAGAAGAAGAAACGGCAGGAGCAACAATAAATTTGTGTTTTAGCGCAATCTGACGCATCGCGTTTCACGAAATCGTAACGCGAAATGAAACAAAGACGTGCGCACCGATATTGATAAAACGCAAATTTATTAATAATTAATTAATTATATACTTTCAATTTTATTGAATGTATATTAAATCATTAGTTCAACATCTTACCGCGATCTATAAGGCGCTGATTTCAATGAGTTTAGTTATTAATAATTGTTATTCCCTTCCGTATGATTTCAGGAGAGAATAACGACTTTTTCTTCTTTTCCTTGGCTTTCTCTCACTTATATTTTAAGTTCACGAGTTTTTTGCTTATTTGCATAGTATTTAAGTAATATGTAAGAAAAAACTTGAATTTAAATTTTTTGTAAATAATAAAATATAAATATCTCTCTTTTGCAAAAAAATACATTTTTATTAGAATTTTATTAAATAATTTAAGTACTAAATCAAAAGACTCTTTCTATATAAACCAAATGACAATAAGTAACGGGCAAAGTAAGAGTCATCATTTTTACACACGCGGATAAAGGCAACGTCACGCTTGCTTTGGACAAAGACGTATACTTGGACAAAATGACCACGTTATTGAGTGACGTGCACACGTATGTTCTGGTCAACAAAGATCCCACTAGGAAACTCACGACGGCTTTGAGATCCATGCTCACCAGATGGAAAACAAAAAATTATATTGGCGAAGCTGTGTACAGAAAGTTATATTGTAGTGACGGATCACTTCCGAGAATCTATGGATTGCCGAAGATTCATAAACTTGGCTGTCTTCTAAGAGTCATCGTCTCTTCGATAGGTAGCCCGCTGTATCCATTGGCTACATATTTGCATAACATATTATACAAATCCATTCCCAAAGCGAATAGTTACATTAAAAATAGTTTCGAATTAATCGATAAATTAAAAGGGTTACACATTTCAGATGAATACAAATTAATTTCATTGGATGTTAAATCTTTGTTCACGAATGTTCCAATGGGAATAGCGGTCGACTGTGTCGATGAACAATAGGATTCCATTTCCAGAGATTGCCCTCTTCCCAGGGAAGAGTTTCTGGGAGCGATAAAGTTTATTCTCGACTCCACATTTTTTTCATTTAACAATGTAATTTATAGACAAAGCTTTGGCATTCCCATGGGCTCTCCTTTATCTCCTATAATAGTGGACTTGGTGATGAGGAGACTTGAGACAGTGTCCTTGATGTCGTTGGACTTGGAGGTAGTATTTTATTTCAGATACGTGGATGACATTTGCACTGCGGTTGTTCCCTCGAAAATTGATTCGGTATTAGAAAAGTTTAACTCATTCCACCCACGTTTGCAATTTACTTCTGAAGTGGGGGGAGACAAAATTAATTTTCTAGATGTTACCATATCTATTAATGAGAACGAGTTTGGTTTTGACTGGTACCGTAAGCCGACCTTTTCAGGGAGGTTTCTGAATTTTAATTCTAACCATCCCATGGCACAAAAGAGAGGGACGATTCTTTCACTGGTTGACAGAGCCTTTTTACTATCAGACTTTAGGTTTCATACACGGAATTTGACGTTTATTATCAACATTTTATTAGACAATGACTATCCACTGTCCTTCATTTTTGACACAGTCAATCAACGTATAAAAAATTTGATTAGAAACAAACACACAACACATAGAGTTTTGGCTGACAATGACAGGGAGAATGAGTCTGTTTCTTGGCTTACGGTGCCATTCATCCCTTTCCACACGGAGAAATTCAAACGCTTCAATAAAAACGACATCAGGGTATCTTTCCGTAGTCTCAATACTATAAACTGAACAAATACATCAAAGTACAGAAAGATATTTGTCCATATATTTCGAAGAGCAATGTGGTCTACAGGATTTCGTGTGGAGATTGTGATGATACGTGGGACAGACGAGCAGAAGATTGAAAACCAGGGTTGCTGAACATCGCAATCACATTAGATACAATACTTCTGGGCGTTCTGTCATAACTGAGCATAAGAGACAGCTGGATCACGAGTTCCAATGGGACGAAGTCGTAATTTTGGACGAGGAGCCTTGTTATCGGAGACGTTTGGTTTCCGAGATGCTCAATATCAAGAAGCAAAAGAATGATCTGAATTTACAGACTGACACCGATGGCCTTTACAAGGCTTACATCCCCATCATAAATAAAGTTTGACTTTCTGATGCTAACAGTTTGTTTCCTCACTCAGTCTGTTTTGATCCGCACTACTGAGCGTACATAGTGACCGGCGTGCGATGTCTGTCTTGCACATCTGCGTTCTTTCTTTCGGGATATATTTATTCAGAAAGTTCTTTGTTCACTTTGGACACACTCGTTTGTATTGTTTTTTTACATATGATTTCTGGTGAGTTTTGATTATTATTTTTTATTATTATTTTTATTAGATTTCCGGTATGTTAATTCATTTACGCGTAGATCTTTTTGTGTACAGTTTTGTTGAAGTTTTTCTTCTTATCAACTAGAGCTTTGACAAAATTTTCAAACATTTGACGGTTCAATCGTACAGGAATAATGTCGAACTCTACATCAAGACTCACCCGAACTGTGAATGATATGATTGTGTGATAATTTACGATGATTGTTGTTGTTCTGTGATTTATGCTAATGTCTGAAGAGGGCTCAATCCTGGAGCCGAAACTTGTAACGTTATGTAATTTTGCCTTTGTTGTTTGAAATATATTCTTTTGTTAATTTTAAAGAAACGTGTTGACTCTTACTTAGCCCGTTACTTATTGTCATTTGGTTTAAATAATTTAACGTAAAAATGTAAAAACATAAAAATGTAAATATTTAATTGTAATATAAAAATGTAAATATTGTTTCTGAATTTTTTATATAAGAGTTAGCAAAAATATAATCTCTCAATTATAAATAATTAAAATTATATATAATACGTTTCTTTTTCTTTCTTCCTCTTTTAAAAAAAAGTATCGAATAAAAAATAATTTATACTTGAAGAAAACAAGAAGAGGTGAATTATTATATAATTCTAACTAATATTTCCGATTTCTTCGAAAGCTCTTCCCTCGCTGCGGCATCGCGGTAGTGGCATCAGTAAGCTTATCAGCGTCGATGCCACGCGCTCACTTAACGATAGAAATATACGCTAATCGCGAGCCTCTTTGACGCGTAAAGATAAACTTATGCGCGTCGCATCGTGGCAAGATCAGTTTTTTGCCAGTCGCGGTGTTCTTCGCTGACAAGCTCACGCGGGGGTACCCTGACGCGAGTGCTCGTCCGTAAGAAGGGGGGCTGCCGTCGTGTTGATCAGCTTATCCCCTTGCCCTCCTAAAATTATTTCTTTTCACGTATTCTAGAAATTAAGCGTTTTTTCTTTTTGCTTTTGAAGTTGCGTACGGAGATCGATCATTCATTTTATAAAATGAATGTGCATTGAAAACATCCTTGGACATCGATCGTATGCGGACCGATCGATTGCGGGAAGACGAACTTTGTAAAAGCTTTTCTCCGGCATTTATCTCTCATATCCGACGTGCGTTTCAAGAGAATTTTGTTTTGTTACATGGAATGGTAAGAAGCCTATCGTCAATTACAATTTACACACACGTTTTTTACACACATGTATAAAAAAATTTGAAGAACAGCGTTAGAGATGCAGCAATACTAAAACGACGATGAAGAATATAATTGAATTTCGCGAGGAATTACCTCGTCTGGAAAATTACTCGAACGATCCGCTTTCTCCAAAAGTAGTGATAATCGACGATCTTATGAGAGAATCGTCGTCGTGCGACGCGATCGTGGATTTTTTTACTAAAGGCAGTCATCACAAAAATCTCAGTGTTATTCTTATCTCGCAGAATCTATTCCATCAAGGACGTGGCCAGCGTGATATATCACTTAACGCCAATTACATCGTCGTTTTAAAAAATCCACGTGATCGCGCTCAAATTCGTCATTTAGAGCATCAAGTCTATCTCAATGATCCGAAATTTCTAGTAGAGGCATACTATGACGTCACATCGAGGCCTCGCGGCATTTATTGCTCGATCTGAAACAATCAACCCCGGATGAGTATCGATTTCGAGCAGGTATTTTTCCCGAGGATACGAGTCATTACGCCTACATGCTGCGTAGATCATTTTCCAACGTATTTGTATAAAAGTTCAGTACAGGTAATCGCACGTGTCAGTCGTAGATTTTTCTCGCGATGAAGGTGGGTGACGAGAAATCGCACAGAGAGGCAAATATCGCTACACATTCGATCGGTAAACGCCCGTCTCCTCGCGGCGCTCTATCATTGAATAAAAATCAACGCACAACCTTCTTGCGTAACGCTGACAAAAAACTTCGTTGTAACTGTAAATGTGTTTTTAATACATTCAAAGGTAACGTCTCGCTCGAACGGAGTGAAAAAAATTAACCAAATACAAAAAAACTCTGCGTCGCGTCGTTGCAAAATGTGGTAATTGGAAGGATAGAAGAAAACTGTTAGTGCAGCGAGGATTTTTATCTCATATTATCAGACCTATATTATCAACCTTATTATTACTAACTATCGAAGGAAATAATAGGGATAAACGTTATGGAGCGGGCTAAAAAAATGGTTTTAATTTCAACGGAAAATCTAGAGAGAATGCATCATCAGTCAGAATCTGACATCATCCGTTGACGGAGAGTCAAAAGAAATAGCAGTACTGCAAAATTCGGATAACACCTCGAGCATTAATAATACAACGCAAACCCCGGAAACTCATCTAACATGACTCGATGCAATGCATAAACAATGCAATGCACTAGAGAAAAACTGTGAAAACAGTGGGTAGAAATCAGTTTGCACGATTACTCCGTGTGTTAAACGTACCTTCTTCACTGGTGAGAAATAAAAAATTATTGTCCATGCACGGTATTGTACACTGTAAACAGCGTAAAACTTCGATCTCGCGCGACATCCACGCATTTTATATCGAAAGTGCGAGTTTCGCGTCGATCGAGAGCATGAGGAAGAACAAAAACGTAAAAATTACGAATAAGAAATAGACGAGGAAAGTTTGTTGATTCGTTCTTGTACATGAAAAACTGATATCCTCGTATCTTTGCAAACAAGAAAAAATTGGTTACTTGGTTGGAAAAACTGAGATAACGATGACGTTTGAAAAACTATACTACGATCTGTTGCATTATGTGGGCTATTCGGCGATGAATAATCTAACTCCATTAAACTGAATTTCTCACGGGGAGAAGTCATACGCTGGTTCGAATCGCAAGACGCGTACATGTTGCACCGGCCATTGCGTAGAAAATTTCCGCGATTACATTACAGCGTAACAAACACTAATGTGTGGAAGGAGATTTGATTAAACTCCGAAATCTAAAAAGTTATAATGCTGTTCCTATCTGTGATCATCGATGTAGTAAGCAAATACGTCTGGGTAAAACCACTACGTGACAAAACGAGCAACAGCGTGATAAAAGCTTTTCAATACGTACTAGCGAAAAGCGAGGAACGAGTACCTTCTTAAAGAAAATGACATTCGTTTTTGAGTAACGCGCAATCCGAACATTAAAGCCGTCATCGTCGAGCGCTTCAACAGAACACTGAAGAAGCGAATGTGGCATTATTTCACGCATAAAAATACGCGACACTACATCGATGTTCTACAGGACATTGTACGCGCTTACAATCACACATGTCACTCGTCCATGAGAATGCAACCTGCGGTAATAACGAGAAAAAACGCACGTATCATTTGTGAAAATATAGCACGTTACTAGAAAAACGAAATATTAAGAAACAGGCACAAAAGATTAAATATTGCGTCGGAGATTTCGTTCGTATTAGAGCGAAAGGCCTTCGAGAAAGATTATGAGGCTAAGTGAAGCGAGGAAATATTTCAAATTTCTCGTGTTGTCGATTGGCGAAACTCTTATGTGTACAAACTGTGAGATTTTAGCAGACAAAGTCATAGACGGTATTTTTTATAAGCAAGAATTAGCTCGAGTTGAGAAAAACTTAGAGGAAGAACAGTTTATTGTGTGTTGATCGCATGATAAAGAGTAGGGGACGAGGAGCTAATAAGCAAGTGCAAGTTAGCTGACGCGGTTATCCCAGTAAGTTTGATACTTGAATTCCGGCATCAAGTTTAATTTCTTTTCACGATGGAGGAGGAACAATTTCTTCTGATACTTCCGAGTAACAGCAGTACTCGTTTTTCGAATTCAACGTCGTCCTTCATCACGGAATTACCTCACTCTATATGTTGCACGGACAATGGGAGATTGTGATAAGTGAGATTCAATTTCCCTGTATCTTTTTACGTATGTCATAACAAAAATGTGATCAAATTCGTCGATGTTAAACCCGATAAGGAGACAAATGGCCCATTTACGGCAAAAGAAGTTGCATTTCCAAATGGAATTTACAACCATTTATCCATGAGCTTGAGGCGATTAATATCGCGTGTAAAGATGCCGAATCGCATTTTTATTTTGAATAGCAAAAAGCTCCTAGCAGCAAAGTCTACATAAGTATGTTAACTGCGATGAGAAATGCAAAATGCTACATTATATAAAGTTTTCCGATAATCTTCTACGAATGCTAGGTTTCTCAGCAGCAATTTCCAATAAAAACCAATTTTATTCCAAACTTGCGATATCTAAACCTAATTCCAATGAGACAGAAGAGAAAACTTTTATTTTTCACGGATTTAATAAGAAGACGAGGCAACGACATACAGTCGGTTACTGGAATAGCGAATCCTAAAATTTATGGCGAGCTATCCCCGATAAAATGTTCGTATATTGTGATATTTGTGTGCCTTATATAACAGGTGATGTGCGTACTCCTCTTCTCAGACTAGTACCGATTGAGATATGCATTTGGTGCAAATTTGATGAAGCATTTCTCATTTCCAAATTATATCCCATTGCGACAAACGAATTTCAGAACGATCGAAATAGATATAAGAGATTATCTTGGAAACAAAATTCCATTCAAATTCGGTACGCTGACTGTGACGCTGCACTTTAAACGTTAGCAATAACTTTCTTTCGTGTACGCGAGCGTGTCGATAGTGCCAGTCTATACTTAAAAACTCGCGATGGAATATGAGGAGTATTTTGATGCGCGGGACATCGATAGCAGAGGTGGAGTTCCGCGTGTTTTCGCCGGTTCACTCTACCAACGCGGACATGGAATCGGAAGTTTTCTCGGTAGGCTATTTAAAAAAATACTACCTTATCTAAATAAAGATGCGTGTGCTGTCAGAAAAGAAGCTTTACATGTGGGAATTAACGTGATAGAAGAAAGTGTCGAAAATAATAAGCCGTTAAAGGAGCGGTCAAAAATTGATTCGCAGAATCGAGGGTAATCTGAAGAGAAAAGCCAAAGAAAAAAATAAGTTCCCTGATAAGAGGGTCTGGATAAAATATCCGCGAGATCCGCGGCGCTTCAATTTCCACTCGGTGGTCAAGATAGTCGTATCGACATCGGAAGGTTAAAAGAAAATCGTCGAGAAATACCACAGAGAACAAGAGCAAAAAAGTAACGAAAAAGAAAAAAAAAATTTGTGCTGCAGGAAAAAATCCAAAAAACTATCTGCTAGGAAACATCGAGTCAAGAAAGGCAACATATCTGACATATTCTCTTAATTGAGATAGGAATTCGTGGCTGGAGAAAAAGCATCTCCTTCCTTCATATTCACTCAAGCGAGTGTATAAAGAGCAAACCTGATTTCTTCTTTCTGCCTCCTATGCAAACTAGCATTGAGAGTTTGCAATGGATTTATTACCCGTAATTTTGCTCGCGGACAACTCGTCTATAGAATTCGTCATACACGGACATGGAGAAGATTATCTGGACCTCATTCACACCATGTTGAGTTTTCATATACGCATAGAAAGCGAGGGCAGAGCACACGCTAGAATGCTGAATAAAATTATCGCCAAGTATCCTCTTACAAAAGTCGAAGTTAAAACATTTACGATACATGGCGTCGTAGGGGAATCGATAGATAATGCAATACTCAGAGTTGCCGAAACCAATAATAATTGGCTTTGTCGATAACAAAGCATTTAACGGCGATAGAAAATTGAATCCGTTTAATTTAAAAAAATACGGAGTAAATTTCTTTTCGCTGTACGCCGATGGCATGGAAATTTTCAATAGACCGATACAATCAAATTTTTCGAAAGACGAGCCGTTCTACGTTGAAGGTTATCACACATTATTCTCGGGAATCGGCATTCACTTTCTGAACGAAGGTAATTCTATAAATAGAGACGATTACGTCAACGGCACTCTTTTCGCTTTCGATTTTACTGCAGATCCATCCGCTAATTGCGCAGAACATTGGAATCTCGTAAAACATGGAAGCTTACGATTAGAAGAGATTCGAAAAAGCTCTTTCCGCGACTATTAATTGTATCGTCTATGCCGAGCATTTGATAACGTTTTAGAAATCAAGTCCTCGCATCAAGTCATTATCGACTTTTCCAGTTAGCCCTATGACTATCGCGAAAAAATTATTTTTCCCACTACACATTTTTTTTCTCATCTAATTGGGCACAAAATGAAAAAGCTTCAGTCTTGTTCGCGACACCGACGCCAACGTTTCGTGACGTAAACAGAGTAGCGAAAATATCATAACGGATATAGTCATCGACGTACAAGGTTTTCGCGATGTCGAAGAAAACTTTATTCCAAAAGAAGTCGCGGTTCTAGCGATTAATGCGATGATCACCGGACACTGGATTACGATGTCACCTTGTCCTTTGACGATTTACCCAAGAAAGTAAGACGAGAAAACTACTGACTTACACAAAATTATGGTTACATGGTTCGATGGAGACGTCAATCCAAAAAACTTTACAATACACCTGCGTGACATTATACAACACACGCACGCTACATCTATTCCAGAAGACAAGAGAAGACACGTCATTTGAGTAATCTACTCTCTAAAAACGTATATAATCTGGAAGGAATTTTTCCGACTTTCAAAAATCTACCAGGTTTCGAAGGTCGTGGACAACGCTGCACGGATTTCGAGCCAACATCACATTGCGCCTTACGCAACGCTTACAAATTGAAACGTTGGCTAACTATTTATATGAAATAGCAGCAATTAAAGTTACGATAACCTTCCCTCAGAAAATTGAAGCGACGTCGAAAGCGAAAAAGCAGATAGCGGGAATTTTTCAATTGAATTTAAAAAACAGAAACACGATATTATTTGCAACATTGAAACATGGAGGAACAATATCGTGATAAAAAAGATAAAACCAACTAAAGTGAGGACAAACAAGCGACAGATGAGGAGAAAAAAGATCTTCCAAAATTCAATTCGTTGACAGATAGGGATAAAGCTAACACTAGCGTCTCACAAACGTCGAGCATTTGGGAGCTCCACACCGCAACGCCAAAAGAGGTACATTTTGAATTTACGCAAACATTTCTTCTTTCGCTCTCTGACGACAAGAAATGAATTCGCTGAAAGTTTTAAACGCATTACATCATTTCAGTGTCCGACATGCGAGGGTCTATCCTACCGATCGACTGCCGAAGGTATGGACGAGATCGATTGCCATTGTCGCTAACATGGACGATCCTGATCGACCTGACCAACACTGGGTTGCCTTCTATATCGATAAACACAGAATAGAAACGTATTTCGATAGCTACGGCTTGTCGCCCTTGGATCCAAGATTCCTCTTTATGACTTCAACGCAACTCCACTACGTATCGCTGGAATACGACAACGCTACAAGGAATACTTTCTCAAACTTGTGAATAATACTGCTGTGTATTTCTACATTTTATGTTTAATGGCTATAATCTTAGCCAGTTCCTTAATCTGTTTACTTCTGATTGTAATAATCGATTGATCGTACAGTTATTTTATAAAATTTTTCTTCATTGTAAACATAAATTCGTAAATTCTCATGCTGTATGCCGTCATGTTCAAACGTGTACTTTTTCAAAAAAATAAAATAACTATTTCATGTATTATAATATTTTTTTTAAATAAACGTTTTAAATTTGTAAATATTGTCTGATTCTTATTCTTACCCCCACTCTCATTTTATAATAGATACATTTTCTCTTGTATTAGACTTAGATAATATACATTAAATATAGAAAGAATTTTTTTAAAGTAATGTTCGAAGACGTCGCGCCAGTTGAATATGTCCGTTCCTGTTTTATTTTCCCCTTTTCTTCCGAGCAAAAGTAAGAGCCCTCTAGACTCGCAAATTTTCGTATAAGATTTTATCTCTCATAAATAAAAAATATTTACTAAAACGCCAACACGTCGGAGACGTTGTGCCGCGCTAATAAAAAAAAATGACCGTCATAAAACC
Organism: Trachymyrmex septentrionalis; assembly: GCF_001594115.1. NCBI lineage: Eukaryota > Metazoa > Arthropoda > Insecta > Hymenoptera > Formicidae > Trachymyrmex > Trachymyrmex septentrionalis. The sequence goes on from NW_017305436.1 coordinate 869,019, forward strand.
ATCTGCTATTCATGTTCGGTGTTCGTACTCTATCTTCACAACAAAAAATATTATAGTCCCAATCTCCACTCGCAATTTTTTTGGACTTTACCCTCTATTTGTCCGCTTCCATCTCTCTTTTCCAATCACCTCGTGGATAGGTATGGTGCGAACCAATCAAATCTTCGTAAAATATAGAGCGAACCAATCAAATCTTTGTCAAGCATAGAGCAAACCAATCAGGACACACCATTTACTTACTCTATTATCCCCACCCTTCACTCCTCAACCAATTAGAGCGTGCCCTTTTTCCAGACAGATCCGTCTAGGCCACGCCCATGGCGCCGGAGGGAGACGTGGAAGAGGTTTATTTTGATGCTCCATGGCTGTCCATGTACTATTAACTCATTAACCACAATGAAGCGTTAACGAAAAGTAATATGTATAATATGAGAAAGTAATAACAAAGTTAGAATCGATAGAAAATAAAAAAACAGAAATAGAAAGCAGAGAATAAAAATAACTCGCTAAATGTAGAATAATAATACATGAAACGTCATCGATGTCAATCAGCATCGTCGCCAGCGGTCAGCGTCGTCATTTGGAGTCGTGATCATCGGTCGATGTCAGTCGGTGTCGTCGTCGATGACGGTCGGCATCATTGCCATTGACGACGCCGGATGACGTCAAACGAGTTCGGACGACGACGATTATGTTTGTATTTTATATAACTTTAAGTATTAGACTGTGTTTGTATGTTGCCAAGTATATTGTATAATTTTTTAGTAATATTATATAGGCATTGTAAAAACCTCTTAAATGACAAACTGGCTTTACTTGTGTGCATACGTGTGAGTCTAAAACTCGGAAAATAATGCAAATGCAATCTTTTCGGGTTAAGAGATCTTGAAATCTCAGGATTGAGCGTACCGATTTTAATTGGACTGTTCGCAATCGAAAGCTCATACTTCAAATATATAGTAAAACTATCATTAGATTTTTTTATTACATTTTTCAAAGATATTTTAACCGAAATAAATTTTAAAGAATTCTGGAAAGCTCGGTAGCGTCGTGACATTTGTTTATGCAGTGACGTGATTCACGTCAATTTCTCATGTATTCGGCGTCGCGCCACTACCGCGTCGCTTGATTTAATATTAAATAAGTATAAAGGCTATAGCAGGTAAGGATTTCGGGCCTCGCAGGTAATTCATCGCCACAGGGGCAAAATGAATCCTTAAAAGATGAACAAATATATTTTATACGAATATGTTTTGAAGTATCATCCTAAAAGTGCACCATTTTGAGATATTAAAAAAAAGTTTATTAGTAATTTTTCATTAGTAATTTTTTTCTCTATTAAATATAACGGATCTTTATACAAAAAAATCAAGGATGTAAAGAATAGAGTAAGAATTCTTACTCTAATTAAGAGATTAGAGTAAGAATTTTTTTGTCATTCTTAGTTCAAAATTTTCTTTTTAAAAAATTCAAGAATTTTTATAATCGTATTTTTTATATGATTTCATTAATGTTTGATCATTTCTAAAATAATTCAGCAGTTAAATCTTATCAAATAATAAAATCAGATAAGCTCAAATAATTAAAATAATTAAGCCAATATGAGCCGATACAGGATGTGGGCGTGTAAAATTATTTTATTAAAAATTTAATAGACGTTTTAACCTCAGTTTAGGGTCATCCTCAGTACATAACTGACGTATTATGAAATTACATAAGACAGTAACATAAATGTGCACTATGAATTTTAATATTATATATAAAAAGTCCAACGGTAAAATCTTCGAATTTCTAATCTAAGTATCTGGCAGGATACTTAGATTAGTTGTCAATTAGTGCGCAATATTAGATATAGTACAAGATGTTGACTCTCAGTTGATATTGAAAGGTCGATTAGTAATCGAAACATTATATTGTATCGACTTCTCGATATCAACCGAGAGCCAACATCAAATATACCAGCATTTAATATTACGCATAAATTGACAGCACTTTATTTTAATTTCTATAACTTTTATTGATTGACTCACTAATCTAAGTATCTTGTCAGATATATCTTCAGTAAAATTTTTTAGTATACTAATACATTCGAAAATTTTACCGTTGGATCTTTTTGTACATAATATTGAAATTCTTAGCGCATAATTTATGTTACCGTTTTATGTAAATTCATAATACGTCAATTATGTACTGAAAATAAATCAAACTGAGGTCAAAACGTTTACCGAATTTTTAATCAAATAATTTTACAAATGCATATCCTATGTCGGCTCATATTAATTTTACTATTATACTAAATCTTATTGTATTATAAATTATTGTATATTCCATATTTTTTTTATTTAAAAATTTAATGAAACATCGAAAAAAAAATTAAAACGTTTTTCTTGTTTATTTTCTTATCTAAAATATATCAATTGACATATTTTAAGTTGTTTTTAAATATAATTGTACTTAATCTCGATTCCACTTTTTGCAAACAAAAGTATAAAACTTTAATATTATAGAGTTTACATACGTTAAAGAACGAGAATTCCATTTTTTTCTTTCAGAAAAATTAATTCAAATGATTTCAACATTTATTTATTTTTTAAAGCAAAGACCAATTCTTAATTTTATTAAGCACATAAACATGAATTTATTTTATCCTAATATGATGTCAAAAGACTTTAAGTTTTTGATCTGCCAGAACAACCCAAAATTTAATTATAAAATTACTTTTATATTTATAAAATTATTAAGTAGTCCAAGGAAATTAGACAAAAAATGGGCAAATAGACAAAATAATTTATATAGGTTTGATATTTTGTAAATAAATTCTCAAAGAGGTTAGAAATAAGGAACTAAAAAGTTCCCATCTTTATCATGGATGGAACATCTATCTCTTTTGGACGAAAAACTACCCCTGGAGCAGACTCATTTGGAGTTTTCCTCATTTATCTTCTAAGTCGTTACTCAAATGTGAAAATACTATAAAACTGAAAAAATTTGTTATGAAATTTTGCATAGAAAACCTCTTATATATCATAAAGCTAATTCTTATAGAATTCTTGTAAATATAGTTCAAAGTTACAAGAATTGATACGCGCAAATGAAAAAATCGCTTTAGCACATCTTTTCGTCGAAATATCTCTGTTTTTTACGCAAAAATGATAAGAATAAGAATTGTAGAGCAGAATTTTTCCTATAAAATACATATCTCACAATTCTTGTTTTTCATCGACTTTTTACGCCGCATTTTATAAACATATATTTCACGATTAATATACAGGAGGGTGTCTTACAAAAGTCGAGACATCTGAATATCTTAGAAAATATCAGTTTTATAAAAAAGTGTTTCAGACAAAAGTTGTAGGATTCAAAAAAATATATTTACTGATCTTCAGTTTGACCCTTGAGTGGTGTCGCCAAGGTCAAGTCAAGGCCACATCGATTTTTTTTAATAGATTTTTTTTAATACATTAACCACGCATATTCCATTTTACTATCGTTATGTGGATGACATTGTTTTTGCGGTTCTTAATTATCTTATAAATACTATAATACAATATATTATGTTCTTTCAATTTTTACCACGAACGTATTAATTTTACTGTCGATTATGGTGATGATAGAGATATAAATTTTTTGGATGTCAAACTTTTGATCGAGGATGGGAGAATTATTTTTGACACTTATAAAAAGCCTACAAATTCTGGAAGATACCTAAACTTTTTTTCTAATCATCCTGTAGAACATAAAAGGGGTGTTCTAATTGGTTTGTTAAACAGAATGTTATTCCTTTCCCATCCTAAATTCCATGAAAACAATATTATTTCTCTAATTAAAACTCTCCAACAGAACGGATACTCTTCCAAATTTTTATTCACAACGATTAATAACGGATAAAAACCCTGTCTTTAAAAAAGAATTTTGATTAAAGAAAATAATGACATTTCTAATTTCTCTAATATTAATAAAAAATATTTTACCATTCCTTACTTTAAAAAATCTTCTGAGAAATTCAAATTCTGTATAAGTAAATTTGACTTTAATATAGCATATAAACCAATGTATGAATAGTATGAGCACTTTCATAAAAACTGGCAAAGACCGAATTAAAAAAGAAGATCATTCTAATGTTGTTTACAAAATTAATTGTCCAGACTGTAATCATTCTTATGTGGGTAAGACAAAAAGGAAGTTAATGACGCGACTTAAAGAACATATTAGAGATTTAAATAAACCTTCTAATTCTTTATCTGTTATTTCGTGTCATAAACTGGACAGTGATCACACGATTGATTGGGAAAACTCCAGAATTTCTGATTCCGAACATTCTTATTATAAAAGGATAGTCTCTGAAATGATACATATTAAACGACAAGAAAATGGCTTAAATAAACAAAGTGACACTGAACGCTTTCCTGAAATTTATCTCCCACTAATTGGAAATAGTTCCTCTCCCCACACTTAGCATTACTCCCTCCACTTTTATTTCCTCTCTTTTCCTGGCATAATATAAATAAACTCCCGCTTATGACGGGTTTTCATAATTGTCAGAATTAATAATAATATAATAATTTTTAATATAGTACTAAAAGTTCTTTACATATTCCGAATCTTATTTGTGAGTTTTTGTGCCATAAAATACGTGGTAAGTTTTGTTTTATTACAATTTCAGATTAATTTCCGCGAACTGTTATAATATTGGAAATGTTGGTATTAGCATAAAGAAACAATTTTGTTTTTAATAGAACTTGGAAATTCCGTATTTTTACATGAAGTTGCTCATCACTTCTTAAGATGATAAGAATTGTAACATATTAGTACATCAGAAGATTGAAACATCATTCAACTTTCTTGATTTCTATTCATGCTGTGAATTTATATTATTAGCGAGAAAAAATTATTTCACCATCTTAACTTGCGAATATTGCGTTATAATTTTATGTAACTTCTCAGTAATTCTTTGTGTAATTTTAATTTAACATTATTGTGACATCTTCCGACTAGCGTTAATTAGTTTATAGTTTCTAAGATTTTCATTTTTTGTCATCTTGTTTGTACTGATGATGGTCAAATCTTGACCAAAACGTTTACTTATTTATTTGTGAATTTTAAATATATGACTTGCGTTAACATTTAGTATTGTGGCTGTATGCTTCTTATTATTTATATTTTGTAATTGTTTAGCCACTTTCACATTTTACATTTAAATAGAACACCCTACTTTTGATTCCAGAATCTAATAGCTGATGTCGAGAGCTTTCTAAAACATTATAAGAAAATATTTTTTCATTAAGTACTTTTTAAAGTGCTTGAAAGTTACAGTATCGACAGCATTAGCATTACGCAAGGCGTCCGACGGACGACTAAATCTACTTGAATGTTATTCAGAATCATGCCCTGAGTAACATTTGTTAAGATCAAGGTCATTGGAAATTGTTTCTCTTATTTTCATTTTTATATAAAAATAAAGTGCAAAATTCATATATTAGAGTAAGATATATTTATCGTAATTAGTTGCTGTCTATTTACACACAAGTGAAATTGAGTCTAAAGTGAGCTAAGTAATTCATACTCAGATTAATGACTTGCTTACTTTAATAAGCAAGCAGTTATCACATATGTAACAACAGAGTTCACAACTTCATTTTTAAAATGAGCTTACGAAACTTGATGAAGCACATGATCTTAATCTTGTATAGATTGTACGTAATCAAATGAGTCTCACTTGTCAGAATGCAATCGGAACATGCAATCAATTGACTTATGATATCACACGTGAGAATTATCCGAGAATCGGTATAAATGGAAAACAACTATTATTACTTAACAAAGTTATATAATTGCTCTTTGCTTTGCCAAAAAAGGTGGAATAAATGCTGAAATTAGTTAAATTAATTTTTGTGAAGAAAAAAATGGAAAGAAAAAAGAATTCTCGTTGTTTAACTTACGTGAACTCTACAATATTAAAGTTTTAAACTATTTTTACTTTGTCTATATATATTTTACTATATTACTTTGTCTGCAGTAATAGGATCGAAGATAAGTACAATTATATTTAAAAATAACTTAAAATATGTCAGCTAGTATATTTTAGATCGGAAAATGATAAAAAATAATTTTAATTTTTTTCAACATATTTCGTCAAATCTAAATATCTGAGAAAAATATAAAATATGATTTATAATAAGATTTAGTTGGTGAATTATTTTAGAAATGATCAAACATTTAAACTATATAAAATTAATAAATTATATAAATTTAAAAAAATTATATAAATTATATAAAAAATGCAATTTCAAACATTTTTGAATTTTTTAGAATAAAATTTTGAGCAAAAAAGAATATTAAAAAAATTTTTATTTTAATCTTTCTGAGGTAAATGTTCACCTTTATACAGCCCGCTTCGAATGACCTCCGAGTGATCTTGATCTTGACTTTAGCTCTCAAGAAGGTCAAAGTTAGTGACCTTTTCCATCGCTCGTTATTCATTAAAAAGTTATTAATGAAAACGTTTTTATAAATAATAAGTAATTTTTGAACTCATCCCCTTGATGTACTATAGTTGAGTTAGAATTAGGTTATTAAATACTCATGGGTATTAATAATCTAACCCTAACCCAATCATGGTTCGGTTAGAATTAGGTTTATACACTCATGGATATATAATAATTTTTTAAATTAATGGCTTTTTTATATCCATTAAATGATATATCGTCAAGTAATGAATAAAATGTAAAGAAAAAACAAGAATTCTTTGCTTTAAAATAGATTTTGAAATCTATGTGCAATAATACAATTATGGAAGTCGTATGCGTCTCTTGAAGGGGGGGGGGGGATATAGCTGCCTTTGTATTTGAATTATGACTTACAATTACATTGATAAGGAAATAACGCTGTGTTGAAGCACTATAACAGTTCATTGATTCTATTGATTTAGCAGAGTGAACATGTTATTCCATGATATAACAAATTCCATGATATAACTAAGCCTAACCAAATCATGATGGTTGGGTTAAAGTTAAATTATTAATATCTATGAGTATACGAAATAAATATAATAATAGGGCATATAAGAGTCAATAACAAATTAAATTATATATTAAAAAACGAATATTATAATACATTCTAAACAATTATTGTATAATTGAAATACGCTATTACATGTTTCGGTCTATGAATTAGACACTCTTCAGATATTTACTTAATATAAAGATGTTACTATGATTTAATAGTGTTGATTGTGAAAGAAATACATTATAATTGCATGTTGTGTGAACAATTGAACATTAAACAGAGGAATCGAAAATTGCTCGCCAAAAGGTTGGAATGCCGATTGAACAGAATTTTATGACGTTCTAATAAAATTATAAATTTCATTAATTAACATTAAATGAAAAGCAAGCAAATACGTCGATAGAACACTCACCAATATGTCAAAAAATTTAATTCGATGATATCATATTTGTCAACTTCCTATTAGTCAGTGTAGTAATAAATAATATATAATCTTAACAGAAAAATACTTAAACTAGTGTGATCAAAGTTAGATTTTGTTTACAATAGGAATGTATGTTTTATGTAAGCCCTCAGTGTCAGTTTGAAGATTAAGGCAATCCTTCTGTTTTTTAATATAAAACATCTCGGAAATTAACCGCTTATTAATATAGTTCTTCATCAAGAATTTCAATATTGTTCCAATTGAACTTGTTCATTATCTAATCTATATTTGGTTATAACTGAACGGGAAGCTGTGTTCCAGCATATATGATTTTGATGCTCAGCAATTCGTGTTTTTAGCTGTCTACCCAGTCTGTCCTACATACGACGCGTTTATAACAATTAATTTTATAACCTACCTTATTTTTAGACAAGGACGAGGATCTTTATGTACCTTAATGTATTTCTGTAGTTTATTTGAATTATAAAATAATACTTTAATATTGTTCCGGAATCATCGTTATTTCAAAATTCTATTCTCGGGGATGGTAAACAGCTCACAGAAACTGAGCCGTTCCCATTCAATCATTCCTGTGGCCAACATTTTGTTTAAAACATGAGTATATCTTGCTCCTGTTCTAATCACGCTATCTATCTCATAAGGAGATGGCAAGAAATTAAGATTTGTTGAAAATGGATGGTAGGCAATGCTCGTAATCTGATAATTGATGCGTTCAGTTAGATACGTGCACAGGTGATTCGTACTTGATACGACGTTGAATAATTTATACAACTTACAATTATTCGTAATGGACAATCTGGTTTATGAATTTTTGGTAGACCATAAGATCTTGGCAAAATTCCATCCGAAACATACAATTTTTTATAGACATCTTGATTTATAAATCCTTTCGATTTCCAACTCATTAATAAAGAACGTGTTAAGGTAGTCATTTTATTTGTCGGGTCTTTTTTTATTTCTCGATAAGTATTACTATCAGATAGAATGGCATTCATTTTCGATACATATTCTTCGTAAGATATAATAACAGTGGAATTACCCTTGTCCGCCTTAGTCACCAACAAACATTTATTATTATTTTTCAAAAACTTTTTAAGTTCTCTTATCCCTTGTTTAATAATATTGTCGAACTTATTATTGGAAATATTATAGTCTATACAGTTTAGAACCGTTATTGTGTCCTTCCTAATTAAATTTTTTGTTTTTTCGTCAAGTTTTTTAATGTTATATTCAATGTGTTTTATAAATTCAAGTCATTTTTTTATTATTGGCAACAAGGTCCGGTAAATTTTTTTAAATTCTGTAAAAATTAATCAGGGTTCTAATTTTCATATTTAATTCACACATAGAACTGACCACTTGCGTGTCTCCTGTGGGTCTGATCACGGTATTGAATACATGTAGAGAGTTCCAATAAAACGTAAAAAGACTTAAATTGGTCTGGTATTCATATAGAAAAAATTCGGAGTCAGATCAAGAAGAAAATTGTACCTCTTGACATTAAATCAACAGTAGTCATACCAATATGAAAATTCATTTAATAATTAATAATAAAGATTTGTACGTCACCATATTAAATGTTGCGAACCGTTGTATAAATACTAAATTTATCTTTACACGCCTTTTTTCAAAGAAATGCGATATTTCTATTTAAAATGTATGTCACCATATTAAATGTTGCGAACTGTTGTGTGATTATTAATTTTATCTTCATACGCCTTTTTCAAAAAGATGCGATATTTCTATTTAAAATATAAGATTAAACGAAAATTTTTTGCGTTTTTAGATTAGGATTACCATCGATTGATTTCGGTTTAATATAATGTTATTAGAAATGTACTGAAGATGGTCAAATGTTGACCGAAACGTATACAAATTGTACTAGTTTTTTAAAATATATGACTTCTAAACAACGAAGGTTGGTTATATGCTCCTGAAAAGTTTAATTTTCTTAATGTTAGCCACTAAAATATTGAAATTTTTTGTTTATTTCATCAAAAATCATTTTATATATTTATTTACGTTTATTTATTTATAAAATTTGAACATTGTCGTACAATATTGTAAATTAAAATTTATATTAAAACATTGGAAACTCAAATGAGTCGTACGTCACGAACATTTTATAAAATAATTGTTACAAAATTCTAGGTCAAGTATAGACACCTGTTTTCTCATGCCCGCATGCGCACTTAAAAAATTGTTAGAAGTACGTAGTAAGTTCTCTTGAATTAATTTTCTCACGAATACTGATTGATGAGGAAGTCTCAATTTTTGTTTGTCAATACACTGACATTGCATATTGTAAAAATGAATCCATTCATGATAGAACAAATTAAAACACTGGCGAAATCTGATATTTCGAAAGAAGATTTAACTGATAGCATCGCATACTTTAAAAGTAAATATTTTGTATATTTTTTTAATCATATTATACAAAAGATATAATATGGGAATATTGAATATTTTTATAGACATGTCGTTACAATTTGATTTGATCTATCCTGATCCACCCAAACAATTTACAAAATTTGCTAAAGAGGTTGCTGGAAAAATGTTCAAAACTTTTATAAAAATGTTGAGAAAATGTACATTTTACGGGGATGTGGAATATTTTTAATCTGACGAAGCATAAGAAAATGCAGAAGAACTGGATGTTGAGGAAGCTACAAATGATGATGAATATGTGCTATCTGAAAAAATTGCTAAATATCATAGAGTGCCTTTCGAAGTTAAATTAAAAATTATCATGATTGCAAATGAAAATCCAAAGTGGAGTTTCAAATATTTACAGAAGTGATTTAAACAACATTGACACCATAACAGTATTATTGCACGTTTTAAGAAAGAAATTTTAAGAGGTGGCTCATTTTTAGATAAAATTGGCATTATAAAAAAAATATACACGATCGATTTACCGAAGCACGAGAACAGAAGCAATTAGTAACAAGACGGCAACAGTGGGCTATTGCTGCTGCAGTTCCATTCCGAAATATGGAAAACGAAAATGAGTGCGCTTTTTGTTTTGTAGCATCGCCAAGGTAGCTAACTAATTTTATAAAAGATTATAAGATTTCCAATTGTCGAGTTATATGATATTTATCCAAAAAAGAAATTAAATCACCGGAAAATATTATGAAGTCTGCGATACAATTTCAAATTTTGATGCACAGTCAATTTCAACCGACTATAACTAATTTTATTATTAATACGGATCAAACCGGTTGCGAATATCGAGTTAATGTTTCAAGAACGCATACAGGTGAAAAGAAAGTCAAACTTTATATAGGCGATTTAAATAAAATAATACATTCGTGCACTGCTCAATACTCCTTAACAAAATCTGGAATATTATTAGATAAAGTATTTGTATGTTTATAAGAATAGAGAGATACATTTGAAGTACGTGTTAAAGAAGAAGTCAATGAACTTTTAAAATTATGCAAAAATGTATCTGTTATCTGTTTAAAGTCAGGTAAACTGACTTCATATTTGTATGAATAGTATTTAAAAACTGTATTAAAATCTTATGTAAGCAACAATCCTTTTTTATTAATTGTTGATTCTTGGGGAGGGCAAAAGAATATATACATGTATAATGATATTTTTATAAATAATGATAATAAGCCAACATGTAATTTGCAAATTATATCTTCAAAGTGCACAGCGACCTGTCAACCTAGTGATGTTTACTTTTACAGACAAGTTAAAATTATTATCAAGCGAATTCAAAATTGTTCAGATAATCTTATTAACGGAAAAAAATTGAATTCGCGATATGATGCAATAAGAATTCAATCATTAACTCATTATTTATTACGTGCTCCAAAATTTTAAGACATGATTTTATTTGCATGGTATGCGGTCAAAGTTGATAAATAAACGCGAAATTTTTTATAATGTTAATCAATTATGTTTCTCTGCAAATCTACATAACTTGAAATGTAATTTGTGTAACACTAATTATTGTTTCATTAAATGTTTGCAGCTCACTTATATTTCCAATGCTTTTACATTAATTTTCACCCACAATATTATACGGCAATGTCCAAATTATATAATAATGATAATGATAAATAAAAAAATAAATATAAAACGCGAGAGAACCCTACGTACTTCTAACGGTTTTTTAAGTGCGCATGTGCACATAACAGAACATGTGTCTATACTTGATTTAGAACCTTGTAATGATTATTTTATAAAATGTTCGTGACGTACGACTCATTTGTGTTTCCAATGTTTTAATATAAATTTTAATTTACAATATTGCACGACAATGTTTGAATTTTATAAATAAGTAAACGTTAATAAATATATAAAATGACGTTTTTCGATAAAATAAAAAAAAATTTGATACTGTAAATGGTCTCGAACTCTCTTCGTCAGATGTAAAAGTAATACGCGCGCCTTAGGCCTCTCGGCCACTGCGCTTTTAGGTTTACTCCTACTTATTCACAGTACTTACCGCGCAGAAAGCCGATTTCTCAATTTCACATGCAAATTTCTTTTAAACGAGGGCCCATGCACTCAAACCCTTTTACACTCTCGACCCCGCCTTTCGAATGGTATAGGTTACATTCCAATTCGTATTTCGTAGTTCGTACCATCTCCGATGGCACGCGACCCTTCTTGCGCGACACTCGAAAAGTTGACTATCGCGTGTACGTTCCGAGTGCGAAAGTTCAGTTTGCTGCCGGATCCCGATATCAATACGGATCATCTATCGCTATTCATTCTTAACACATCTTATCCCGAATATTAAGTGCGGACCAAACCGAATTGTCGCGTATCAACGTTGTCACGTAACGTTACCGGTATACGCGTACCGCGAGGACAGTGCGCGAAAATTATCTGAGTTTCCGACGAGATTTGCCGGTCTCGTTGCTGCTCGCAATACGCATTCTTTCGAACGGTTGCGAGAAATCACTCAACGTCGTACCAAGTGCGAATTACCTGTGCACGCATCTAACTGAACGCATCAATTATCGGATTACGAGCATTGCCTACCGCCCACTTCGAACAAATCCTAATTCGATTCAACAATAAATTTTAAATTATTACAACAAAGAGAGTCGTCATTATTACACGTCGCCTTGACGAACGAGCCTTCTATACAAGATAACACAACAAATGTCATTCCTATTAAATTGATTAAAATTTTTTGTTAAAAACGGAATAAAAGGCATTGTAAACCATGATAAAACGGTTGATGTATCAATATTATTATTAGCTCGATCAACTGGCAGTTCACTTTTGACTCTGATGTTCTTTAGTCTTTTATTAATTGTGTAGATAAGTTTAAATGGATACTCATAATTTAGTAAAATGTTTATTATAAGTGTTAAATTTTTAATGTAGCATTCAGAATTCGATAGTAAGATAGCTCTATCCACCAAACTGATAATTACACTCTCTTTCTGAGATAATGAATGATTAGAAAAAAAATTTAAAAATCTCTCCGAGAAACTGGGTTAATAATACCAGTCAAAAGTTAAAAGATTATCTTTAATCGTCATTTCAGTGTCAAAAAAATTTAGTGAGTTTTCACCAACCTCTAGGATGAGTTTTAGACGCGGGCGGAACAAATTAAAACATTGCAGAAAAGTGTCAACCATAGATGATGACACCGCAGCGCATATCATCGACATATCGATAATAAAAAAAAATTATCCTTAAACATACTCAATGTTCTATTTTCTCTAATTTTTGCAAATTTTTACCAAATTAGCGATAATGGTGACAAAGGAGAGCTCATGGGCGTGCCAAAATTCTGTTTGTAAATAATATTATTATTATCAAATAAAAAATAAATGGAATCTAAAATTACCCATGTGTCATGTCCTGCGTTAATTAGTGGACGGAGATGGAAAATCGCGAGCGTGGCCCGCGGAGAGAAGGGAGCGCGCGGAGTGGAGCCTCCGATGAGTGATTGTAGTGGATGCGACAGCCAAGATAAATTTACAAATTTTACGCGATCGCTTCTTGGTTCTTTTAGGAGCTCTATCAGAGGTGTCCTATGTAAACAGTCATGATCATGAACGAGTCGCCCTCATTAGTGTGAGCGTTGTCATCGTCTAGAGCTCTCTGGGAGAACCAGGAAGGGAATGATGATGAAGGAAGAGAGAAAGAAATAATAATTAAGAAGCGATTCTTTATAATTTTTATTATCAAATCGGTGGGTTCGACACGCCTGACGTGAGACTTTCTGGTGACCTTGACCGATTGGGATCCTCTCCGAGGGTCTCGACGTGTCCGGAGGAGGAAGCCGAGTGACCTCTCGCGGCGACTCATTTTGTTGTCTGTTCCGTTTTATAGGCTTTACCCAGAGGAACCGACGGCGGCTCGGAAGGAACTTAGGTCCTAGTACAGTGGGGTCGAAATCGCCGTGCTACTATAAGGTTTTCACTAGCCGCCTCAGTTGGCGTCGCCAACCTTCGCGTTTCGATTTGGGCATCTACGGTTGTAATAGAGAATTGAAGGAATGCCCTAGAGAGAAAATTAGTGTAAAATAAAGTAATGTAGTTGAATAGAGGGTGCGGGGAGGAGACGACTTCTCCTTTATTGGCGGGGGAAATGTCCCCTACCCGAGGAGGAGGCACGGGGGTAGCTGTGATAGAAGTGGAGAGGAGTGGGCGCCCAAAGGCAAGCGCCCAGCCCTGAATGAGTGGCCTGGAACAATCCTGAGGGCGCGCCAAGGCTGAAGAAAAGGAGGCGAAGGGCACCCTGTGGAGAGCGCGAGGTTGTTTAGGATAAATACGTGCCGGGTCGCAAATTATTAGGGAGAGGGTTCTGCACTTGGCAGCACGACAACCGGTTTTTTATGCAATTGGATAGGCTTCTATGTGAATTTTAACTAGATTGGCACAAACATGACACGTTTATTACTTGTTGTTACATCAAACGATCCGGAGCCTGAAGGCCACAATTGATTTGTCGATGGAGATTACTAGGGTGCGGATGTTCGTGCACAATCTCAATGCGCGCGCGGAGAAGCGCTGTGTGCGAGTGAATCGAATGCTCGCTGAAATGAGATAGCAACATTTCTCGAGAAGGCTCGAAGCCCGCTTATCTCGATTGGCGCATGGCTTAGTCAATATACAAAACGCGGAGACTTTTTTTATATTTTGCAGTATTGATTTGAGATCGCGTAAGAACGTTTTTCTTTTTCAAAATGCCGAAATCTTTAAAGGGAATATTGGCCTCAATAAAAATTGACAAAAATATTTATGATGTTTTTACAAAGCCGGACCGATTTTATTAAAAGCGTTATTCTACATACTTATATAACATAACTTCATATTCTATAAATCGACACAAGCAAAATAACAAACATAAACAATATTTATAAATCGAAATTATTAACATTTTATCTCCACGACTATTGACACTACAAAGACAGTAACGTCAAGAAAGTCAACATTTTCACAAGAATTATGCGAAGCTTTTTTAGCCGATATTCCATTAGGAAAATTAGGCAATCCTAAATTACGCAACTTTCTTAAAAAATGAATGCAACAACATGTTCCGCATCTACAGTATGAAAAAATTATTTACAATTATGTTATAATAAAATAATGTGCCAAATTCGTAATTCTGTGGCGGACAGTGATATTTGGATATCAGTAGATGAAACTACAGATGTCGAAGGCAGAGCAAATTGTATTGTCGGTACATTACATTCTGATCGTCCTAATAAAATTTATTTTTTTCATTCAGCAGTACTGGAAAAAACAAATAATAAAACAATTGTAAAATTTATTTACGAATCTTTGGAACAATAATGGCCTGCTGAAATAAAACATGGAAAAGTATTATTATTTGTATCAGACGGTACTCCTTATATGAAAAAAGCAGGAAAGTATCTATGTACCATGTTTTCTAAAATGATGTTACTTGTCTGGTACACAGATTGCACCGCGTAGCCGAAAAAATTAGCTATACATACAAAAAAACAAATTGGATAATTTCGGAAACAAAAAAAATATTTTGTAAAGCTCTATATAATCGAGTTATTTAAAAAAATGCTATTAACTGTTCCTTTATTACCTTCGCCAATTATAACGTGTTGGTGAACTTGGATCGAGGCAGCGTGCTACAATAAAAACCATTTATCGGCAATTAAAAATATAATTTTAACCCTACCGAATGATTCGGTAGTTATTAAAAAAGCCAAGAAATTATTTCAGTCACCGAAAATTTAGGAAGAATTAGAAATAATTTATAACAATTTTAAATGCATAATAATTTCTCTTAAAAAACTAAAAATTCAAAATCTTCCAATAATAGATGCAATAAAAGAAATACAAAATGTCAAAAATATAATTTTGGAATCAGATGATATTAAATTATGTATTTAAAAAAAACTAATTTCTGTCTTGGAAAAAAATACAGGATATCAACAATTTGCATCAAATGAGAAATGTACTTTCTATTTTCAATTACGCACCACTTACTTCAAGCAATGTAGAACGCAGCTTTTTAAAGTATAAATCCATTTTATCGAATAATAGAAGAAATTTCAAATTTGATAATCTAAAAGAAGATTTAATAATTAATTGTTTTTATAATTAAAATAAGTTTAAAATTAAAGAATGAATTAAGTCTCTGAAGAAAGCTCAAAAATGAAATATGTAAAATTATGATTATTAATAAAAAAGTATTTGATTAAATTTGATTTTTCACTTTGCGCATTGATTTCCGCGCCTGCATCCTATTTGCCTTCTCGAGAAATGTTGCTGTCTCATTTCAGTGAGCATTTGATTTACTCGCACACAGCGGTTCTCCGCGCACTCCCTGGAATCGTGCACGAACATCCGCACCCTAGAGATTACAAACAGCGAGATATTTATAAGTATTGAAAAGTTAAGCGTTACACGAGAATTATAAATATAGAACTATAAATACGAGAAATTACAAGTACCGAAATTATATGGACGAAGATTATAAGTACAAGAAATTGTAAGTTACGCAAAATTTACAAGTATAGCGAAGTTATAAGTAATAAAAATTTTATAAGTACGGAAACTGCGGTTTCGCAATAATTCTAAGTTGCCCGTCGGGACTTAGCTGCTGGCTCACTGAGACCGAAAATTTTCAAGTATCGGAACGTGTCATGCTTACCATGCTTGGGAAATAATCTAAGAGTAATCGAATAAACCGAAAATGAACTAAGAATAAGCGAATGAACAGAATAAATAAACGTTGTGATCCTCGCAGCATCGGTTTATATTATATATCCAAAGGGGTGACGTCTCGTGGTAAGAGGTATAATTTCGAGCATGATTCTAGAATATTCTACAGATTTTCATTTGCCAATTACTCGCTAAATTTTAACGATATCGCAATTCCATGGATACGAGGTTAATCCCCGGATTTGACTTCGTCATTTGATGTCCTTATAACAATTGAAATGCGCTTGCAACTGTCTGTTGTAGAGCTTGCTCTTTTTATATACGCGTTTCGCATATCTACTCGACAAATTGAATTGCTCGTGAGACTCCAAGTATTCCGTGCTCAATTCCGGTAATTGGTGATTATAATTAATACGACACATCGCTAACCGTTTTTGTGTTTTCGCTCGGTCTTAATTATTATTATTTGGTGATTAAAGAGAGGAGGTCTTCCTTTCTTATTGATAGTGTTGTGTTTTTCGAAATAAATGTGGTTTCTTTTCTTTAAACAGCTTACTTAAAAGAAAAATAAATAAACAAATTCAAAGGACTCTTTCAAAACATAATAACAAACTCAATCAACGGGCGAAGTAAGAGTCAACTATATTTTTTAAATTTTCATAAAATTATATATTATATTAAACGCGATGAAGCATCACGCCAAAAAAAATTAGACTATAAACTAATAAATTACAAGTTACAAGTTTCGGCTACCGGTTTGAGCCCTCTTCAGACATTAGTACAATGAAATTAACAGAACAAAATCAATTGTCGCAAGTATTTGCATATTCAGAATAATCACAGTTCGGGTGAGTCTTAATCTCGAAACATAATTTCCGTATGATTGAACAGTCAAAAGTATTAAAATTGTCATTGGTGAAGTTCTAGTTAATAAAAAGGATAAATTAAAAACAAAAAACGTAAACCGACAAATACGCATAAATAAAATAATATAAAATAACGAAAATCCAACAAAATCAATAAAAATTATTTCATAAAAAACTCACCAGAAATCATATGTAAGAAGTTTGAATTAATATGTCCAAAAAGAAATAAAAAACTTTTGAAATATGTACAGAGAGAAGGAACGCAGATATGTAAAACAAACATTATGTATCGATTATCATGTACGTTCTGTATTGAAGATGCTTGTTTTTGACAACCAGACGTTACATCTTGAGTTTACTAGTATAATAATCTAACCCTAACCCAATCATCGTACATTAAAAAAGAGTTTAAAAATTACTTATTATTTATAAAAACGTTTTCATCAATAATTTTTTAATGAATAGCGTGCGAAAAGGTCAGTGACTTTGACCTCCTTGAGAGTCAAGGTCAAGGTCAAGGTCACTCGGAGGTCATTTGGAGCGGGCGGTGTAAAAGTGAACCAAGTTTACCAAGATTATTTTTTCTTGATATCTCGATATCTCTTTTAGAATAAAAAAACTTACTTCGTACGAAATATTCTTTCATCTGAGTGTTTATTTTACCCCTTGTGGCGATGAATTACGTGCGAGGTCTAAAATCTTCTCCTTATTCTGCTATACCACTATAACGTAATAATTTTAGAAATAATCTGCATTTATTTTTGGAAGATTTACATTCCACATTATTATATCTTTCCAATTTACAAAGAGTAATGAAATCCCTAAAATAATCTATTAAAAAAAAGAAAAGTATATACGCCAAGTGCATAAAGAGGTACGGAATATTACATTCTTCTTCAATCAAAAACAAATATGAAATAAATGCCAGTATTTTATTACGTCTGACTCATAAGATGGACTAAAAGTGATCAACTGGATATTATAATAAAAAAAAACAGGGTGCGTCCGGGTTGCATTAATTGCACTTCTGTGAATATATTATCTCAACGCAATATTTGCATTACGAGAATATAAAAATAATATATGTGTATATATAGCTCACGACAGTGACGGATAAAAATTGTCACGTCACTCTATATATATAATATATATATATATAGAGTGACGTGACAATTTTTATCCGTCACTGTCGTGAGCTATATATACACATATATTATTTTTATATTCTCGTAATGCAAATATTGCGTTGAGATAATATATTCACAGAAGTGCAATTAATGCAACCCGGACGCACCCTGTTTTTTTTTATTATAATATCCAGTTGATCACTTTTAGTCCATCTTATGAGTCAGACGTAATAAAATACTGGCATTTATTTCATATTTGTTTTTGATTGAAGAAGAATGTAATATTCCGTACCTCTTTATGCACTTGGCGTATATACTTTTCTTTTTTTTAAT
>NW_017305436.1:888025-894119 GCF_001594115.1 Trachymyrmex septentrionalis
TAACGGTGAGCCCTAGAAGATATCCAATCACAGGGCACATAAAATTCGCGCCGTCAGGAGCAACTAAGCAGCCGATCGCGCGAACGTTTTGATGGATACCACTAAACGGCACGATACCGAAATCTTTGTGAAATCTATGTCTAAATCTAAAACACAAATTTGTAACTAAAATCAATGTTATATAAATTATCCAAACAAATAAGATTAAAAATATCAATCAACAGATGATTCCAAAATTTTTTTTCTATCACGAACAACATTAGAAAAAATTTACATCTGGAATACACATTTGATGTAAATAAATATTAACATTTACTGCAGTATTCTTAAATTGAATTCGATTCAATTAATGGGGAATAATGTCAATTGCAAATTCGGTACAACGTCATCTATATCAATAAAAAAATTTTTGAAATATGTTTTAAGTAATAAAGAAATTTATAAATAAAATCAATATTAATTAAATTACCCAAACAAATAATATAAAAATAAATAAAAATAAATATCGGGCAAAATAAGAGTGAACACATTTCTTTAAAATTCACAAAAATGTATATTACAAATAACAGAGGTAAAAATTACATAACGCAAAAATTCGAATGTAGATTAAGAAATAATTAAAAGTTACAAGTTTCGGCTACCGGTTTGAGCTCTCTTCAGACATTAACATAACGAAAAAATCGCAGAACAAAAAACGGAAAACAATTGTCACAAAAGATCGCAAATCGGGAACAATCACATATCGGGTGAGTCTTGATGTCGAATTAAACGTAGTTTCCGTATGGTTGAACAATCAAATGTATTAAAAATGTCTTGGTAAAGTTCTAGTTGATAAAAAGATAAATTACATTAAAAAACCAAAAAAATCTACGCATAAATGAGATAAAATACCGGAAGTCTAATAAAAAATAATAAAATTGTGTAATAAAAACTCACCAGAATTCATGTGTAAGAAATACAAATTAGCGTGTCCAAAAAGGAATGAAAACCATTTAAAATATATACAGTAAGGAGGAACGTAGATGTGCAAGACAGACATTACGTGTCGGTTATTATGTGCGTTTAGTAGTGCGGATCAACAAAGACTGAGAGAGGAGACAGACTGTTAGTAACGGAAAGTCAAACTTTATTTATGATGGGAATATAAGCCTTGTGGAGGCCATCGGTATCAGTTTGTAAATTGAGACCATTCTTTTGCTTTTTGATATTAAGCATCTCTGAAACCAAATGTCTCCGATAGCAGGGCTCTTCGTCTAAAATTACGACTTCATCCCATTTAAATTCATGATCGAGCTGTCTCCTATGCTCAGTTATGACAGATCGAGCAGGAGTGTTCTATCTAATGTGATTGCGTTTAGCAATTCTGGTCTTTAATTTTTTACTCGTCTGTCCCACGTATGACGTGTCACAATCTTTACATGAAATCTTGTAGACCACGTTGTTCTTCGATGTATGTGGACAAATATCTTTATGTACTTTGATGTATTTTTTCAATTTATTAGGACTACGGAAAGACACCCTGATGTCGTTTTTATCGAAACGATTGAACTTTTCCGTGTGGAGAGGGATGAATGGCACCGTAAGCCAAGAAACAGATTCATTCGCCTCGACCTTGTCAGTCGAACCTTTATGTGTTATGTGTCTATTTTTAATCAAATTTTTTATTCGTAAGTTGATTGTGTCAAAAATGAAGAATAATGGATATCGTATTTATATCGAATAGGTTTAATTCTGGCTATAGTCTGTGCTTCCTTTTTATCAGAAAGCCATAAAAGTTTTTGATCTAATTTAGATATATGCATGTGTGCTGGCCCAACGTTCGTGCACAAGGATACATTGTATGTCAACAATCCGTCCCTTACTTCATCTCCTAGTACCTTGATATCTATACATCCCAGTTCCTTCCCTTCACACAGATCTTCTTCTCCGACCACTGTCCGAGACGGTTGGTTCCTCAACCTATCCTCTGTTGATATTCCATTAGACATACAATGTTTTCAACTAGGTGGTAATTTCGCCCTTCCACTAAACAATAAGCATAGGATTATATTCGATTGCATTAAGAACGTTGAGAGCAGCACACATCGTATGCCGATTGAAAATAGGATCGCGATTACCAACCACTCCATTCCAATCCTTAACAATATTATTTTCTCTCCAATCACAACATTTCCGATTGATAAACTATTGTTGAAGATGGAATCGAATACACGCGCCTTTTTATCAGAACATGCCAATGTCCTTTTCACACACGCAGACAAGGGCAATGTCACGGTCGCTTTAGACAGAGAGGTGATAAAGGAGAGCCCATGGGAGTGCCGAAGTTTTGCTTATAAAATATGTTGTTAAAAGAAAAAAATGTGGAATCAAGAAGGAACCTTGTTGCTCCCAATAACTCCTCTTTCGGGAGAGGGCAATCCGAAAATAAAAACCCACTGTTCATTGACATAGTCAACAGCTATCTCCATTGGAACATTCGTAAACAAAGATTCCAGTGAGATTAATTTGTATTCATCTGTAATGTGCAATCTTTTTAATTTTTCAACCAGTTCAAAACTATTTTTCATATAACTGTTCGCTTTGGGAATAGATTTAAATAATATGTTGTGTAAGAATGTAGCCAATGGATAAGCGGACTACCTATCGAAGAGACGATAACCCTTAGAGGGTTTATAAATTTTCGGCAATCCATAGACTCTCGGAAGTGACCCATCACTACAATATAACGTCTTGTATTTTATTTCACTAATGTAATTCTTAGTTTTCCATCTGATGAGCATGGACCTTAAAGCTGTTGTGAGTTTTCTGGTGGGATCTTTATTGATCCGAGAGTATGTGTCCCCGTCACTCAGCAGAGTAATCATCTTATCCATGTAAACCTCTCTGTCTAAAGCGACCGTGACATTGCCCTTGTCTGCGTGTGTGAAAAGGACATTGGCATGTTCTGATAAAAAGGCGCGTGTATTCGATTACATCTTCAACAATAGTTTATCAATCGGAAATGTTGTGATTGGAGAGAAAATAATATTGTTAAGGATTGGAATGGAGTGGTTGGTAATCGCGATCCTATTTTCAATCGGCATACGATGTGTGCTGCTCTCAACGTTCTTAATGCAATCGAATATAATCCTATGCTTATTGTTTAGTGGAAGGGCGAAATTACCACCTAGTTGAAAACATTGTATGTCTAATGGAATATCAACAGAGGATAGGTTGAGGAACCAACCGTCTCGGACAGTGGTCGGAGAAGAAGATCTGTGTGAAGGGAAGGAACTGGGATGTATAGATATCAAGGTACTAGGAGATGAAGTAAGGGACGGATTGTTGACATACAATGTATCCTTGTGCACGAACGTTGGGCCAGCACACATGCATATATCTAAATTAGATCAAAAACTTTTATGGCTTTCTGATAAAAAGGAAGCACAGACTATAGCCAGAATTAAACCTATTCGATATAAATACGATATCCATTATTCTTCATTTTTGACACAATCAACTTACGAATAAAAAATTTGATTAAAAATAGACACATAACACATAAAGGTTCGACTGACAAGGTCGAGGCGAATGAATCTGTTTCTTGGCTTACGGTGCCATTCATCCCTCTCCACACGGAAAAGTTCAATCGTTTCGATAAAAACGACATCAGGGTGTCTTTCCGTAGTCCTAATAAATTGAAAAAATACATCAAAGTACATAAAGATATTTGTCCACATACATCGAAGAACAACGTGGTCTACAAGATTTCATGTAAAGATTGTGACACGTCATACGTGGGACAGACGAGTAAAAAATTAAAGACCAGAATTGCTAAACGCAATCACATTAGATAGAACACTCCTGCTCGATCTGTCATAACTGAGCATAGGAGACAGCTCGATCATGAATTTAAATGGGATGAAGTCGTAATTTTAGACGAAGAGCCCTGCTATCGGAGACATTTGGTTTCAGAGATGCTTAATATCAAAAAGCAAAAGAATGGTCTCAATTTACAAACTGATACCGATGGCCTCCACAAGGCTTATATTCCCATCATAAATAAAGTTTGACTTTCCGTTACTAACAGTCTGTCTCCTCTCTCAGTCTTTGTTGATCCGCACTACTAAACGCACATAATAACCGACACGTAATGTCTGTCTTGCACATCTACGTTCCTCCTTACTGTATATATTTTAAATGGTTTTCATTCCTTTTTGGACACGCTAATTTGTATTTCTTACACATGAATTCTGGTGAGTTTTTATTACACAATTTTATTATTTTTTATTAGACTTCCGGTATTTTATCTCATTTATGCGTAGATTTTTTTGGTTTTTTAATGTAATTTATCTTTTTATCAACTAGAACTTTACCAAGACATTTTTAATACATTTGATTGTTCAACCATACGGAAACTACGTTTAATTCGACATCAAGACTCACCCGATATGTGATTGTTCCCGATTTGCGATCTTTTGTGACAATTGTTTTCCGTTTTTTGTTCTGCGATTTTTTCGTTATGTTAATGTCTGAAGAGAGCTCAAACCGGTAGCCGAAACTTGTAACTTTTAATTATTTCTTAATCTACATTCGAATTTTTGCGTTATGTAATTTTTACCTCTGTTATTTGTAATATACATTTTTGTGAATTTTAAAGAAATGTGTTCACTCTTACTTTGCCCGATATTTATTTTTATTTATTTTGATTAGAAAGAGTCCTTTGTTTTGTTATTTAATTTAATATAAAAATATCAATCGATGGATATTTCCAAAACTTTCTTCCTGTCATAAACAACATTAAAAAAATTTACATTTAAAATACGCATTTAATATAAATAAATATTTTAGATATGAAATGAACGAAATTCCGAATTATGATAGGGGAGAAAAGGGAAGTAAGTAGAACAGTGAAAAAAATCGAAGTAAGTAATAAGCTGTACCGTTATTAAAAATTAAAATTTTACAATAGGTGTTAAAAACTTCCACCTATTTCAACACAGTTGAGCACGTTTGATAAAACTCTCTGTCAATCGTTGAACCATTTCAGGCGTAATTGTTGCAAAAGCTTCATGGATACAGTCACTCAATTTTTTGATGGTATTAATAGACATACGATGTACGTACTCTTTTATTGTTCCTCACAAAAAGAAATCAAGCGAAGTTAGATCTGGTGACCTTGCTGGCCATGTTCAAAAACCTCCGCGGCCAATCCACATATCAGGAAATTTTTTATTTAAAACTTTCCGCGTGCCTCTTGTATTGTGTGGAAGTGCTCCGTCGTGTTAGAACTACATAAATTGTCGTTCCTCCAATGGTATATCTTCAAGTAATTTGAGTAATTGTTCGGAGAGAAAATCGCTGTAAATTACGCCAACTCTCACAGGAAGTTGGAATGATTCAAACTGTATAGATATCTGGTTGTTATTTTAATTTTTTAGAATTATTTTTTTTTTTATAATTAATTGCCACTAATTAATATGCAAAAAATTATATAACGTTATATGTGGAAATGTAAACGCGACTATAAAATAGCAACTTTTAAAGATCGGCTAAATAATTTTCTATACAAACATAACTGATGAATAATTAATTACAAATTATTTCGTTGTAGTTGTTAAATTAATTATGGCAACAATAAATAATTTAAATTTCCAAGTTTAAAAAATTAAATTTGAACAACCTCAATATGTCAATGTATTCAATATTTTCAACTTTGAAACAAAGTATTGGGTTGTTCGGAAAGTAATTTCGTTTTTTCTTATGAAAATGAAAGACGATTTTCAATCAGACGCGTTTCAAATGATCATGAACGGTCGAATTCGATAAATTTAATCTCTCAGCGATCTCACGAGTTGTTATTCGCCGGTTTGCATCAATTAATGCCTTTATTGTGTCTTCACCAGCTTCAACTGGCCTTCCAGAACGTGGTGCATCTTCAACATCAAAATTGCCGGTTCGAAATTTTGCAAACCAGTTTTGGCACTGTCAATACATCTTCTCCATACACATCGGATAATTTTTTTCTTGCTTAAACAGCATTTTTATCTTTTCGATAGTAAAAAAGTAAAATATGCCGAAAATGCTGCTTTTCACTTTCATATTTGATAGGGCA
>NW_017305436.1:894219-897428 GCF_001594115.1 Trachymyrmex septentrionalis
AGGGCACCAACCAAAAACTACTGCGTAGAATCAATCGAACTTTTTTCACAAGCAAGCCTTGCTATATCAGCTGTCAAAATATATAATGATTATGCGGCTTAAATGTGAAGTTGGCTGTGAAAAATACAATTAAGTCCTCTGTTGGGAAAAAACGAAATTACTTTCCGAACAACCTAATAATAACTTAGTATATCTCTGAACCGCATTTTATCAATAAAATGTCTCAATTTTTGTGTAATTAAAATTGTAATTAAAGATTTGGAAGTAATGTCAATTTTAACTTTAGCTCAATTTTAAAATAAAATAAGTGTTTTAAATATTTGATGTTTTCAAATATTTTTGAAAATGAAATACGAGTACAAAAACTCTAATCATTGACAGCAAGTAAATATGCACTGTAACATTCTTCTAAAGACGTTAGAATATTCGAAGTATTATATGTACCTTATTGTGTCCATTGCTTCAATTTCTAATATGTAGTATAATAAAGTAAAACATGAGGTGCATTTGTTATTATTAAAAATAATACTTGCTACAAAGAATTCTTGTACATGCTAATTTACAGATTAATGCTAAATTTGTGTTGATAGCTTCTTATGTTGTGGACATTCATCTGCGTAGAAATAAAAATTATTATGAAATAGTAATGTTATACGGTAAGTATGGCCAAAATGCAAAAGCTACTGCAAAATTTTTCGCTGAACGTTTTCCAAATTCCAGACATCTTAATAAAAATATAAATTAATCTTGCGATTAATTAATCGAGCAAAAAATATGGGATCACTAATCCAATTACAGAGAGAAGACGGACACCAGCAGCGTCGTGCTAAAACTGCTGCAAATGAAGAAGCTGTACTTCAGGCAATAGAAAATTATCCAATGATTGGCATTCGAAATGTCGCCAAAATGCTTAATTTATCATACACGACAACTCAGCGAATCTTAAAAGATAATAAGATACATGCGTACCATTTTTTACGTGTGCAGAATTTATTGTCTTTAGATTATGCTAGTAGAGCAAATTTCTGTACGTGGGTTTTGGAACGACATAGAGAAGATCCCAATTTGTGGAAAACATTTTGTTTACTAATAAATCGCTGTATATGAGAGAAGGGATTTTTAATACGCATAATTTTCATTTCTACGCAAATGAAAGTACACATACAACATAAGAAGCTATCAACACAAAATTAGCATTAACCTGTAGGCTGGCATGTACAAGAATTCTTTGTAGCAAGTATTATTTTTAATAATAACAAATGCACCTCATGTTTTATTTTATTATACTATATATTAAAAATTAAAGCATTGGATACAATAAGGTACATACTTCGAATATTCTAACGTCCTTAGAATAATGTCGTGTTCTACATTGAGACTCAATCGAACTGCGTGTATTCTTAATCTGTGAACTTTTGCGACAATTATTATTTATTATTTATAATTTTTTAATTCTGTTTCTATTCTGTTAACATCTGAAGAGGGCTTAATCCGGTAGCCGAAACTTGTACTTTCACCGTTTATTATTTCTTATTATACGTCTTTTCTTCATTTTTTACCTTTTTTGTATCTTTGATTTATGTCTTTAATTATATGTTTTAATTATATGTTAATTTGAATTATATATTTTTTTAAGGAATGCGCTGACTCTTACTTCGCCCTTCATTTGTTGTTATTTAATTTATAAAACTTCTGTAATTGTTAGTATATATTACATATAAGCGATTTGAAATATATTGTAAAAATAATACAATTGTTGTTTTATGTCTTAATTTTTTACAAGATCATTTGATGAAATTTATGCGGAAATTTATGAAATTTATCTGAACTTTCATAAGCGGTAGTATTAAAAAATATCATTTTAGTGCTAAGATAAAACGCAATTTTTATTCTTCTTTTTTTGAGAAACGATTATATCATTACAAAGAATATTTTCTTGATAATATAATTTTAAAATGCTCTTATATCATTTATTTGAAATAAGTAAGATTTATGTAACATTTTTCTGTATGCACATGTGCACGCATCAGAACAAAACTGAGTTTTTCCAACAGTCCTTGATCATTTCCCAATCTTCACAATCGAGATATTATTTCTAAAGCGCCGAATATTCGCCAACAATAGCTTGGCGCGCGGGGCAAGCTCACCGCACGAGCCTCTAAGTTTGAGCGGCGCACCTGTTAAGCCATTCCCGCTCCTCGCGACTCGCGCGCCGTGCGCTCGGTGGGCCGTAAATTTGGCAATAATAGATCGGGCGGTTGCGCGTATTCGGCTATATTTAAACATTAATATCTCGTTAATTATTGCGAGCATTGCAAAATGGTATAAAATTTTTCGACTCAGTTTAGTCCGCTCTACCTGCTCAAGACGGGTGAGATCATAAATTAGTGCTACCAGAAATTTCTTTAATTAGATAAATAAATTTTAATTCCATCAATTAAGTAGAAGAAATTCTATATTCAATTAAAGCTGATCTTATTGCATAAATATTTCGGTATGTGACCGAATTGTGAATTTATATACATACGTACATACACAATTCTGTAAACTGCACAATAAAGTTCTTTTCAATCTTGAAACACATGGATGGAACTATAGAAGTATTATAAAATTATGTATTATAATTGTGTGATCATACACGTTCTCTTGAAAAACGATATTCACTTACTAGTTGTTGGTCAAACGGATGTTCACTTATTTATAATCGTTGGCGACAAGCATTACTGAAGTCGGCATGCTTGACCTATGCGAAACTGCAAAATTGTGTTTCTATGTACTCAACAGAGTAATCTAACCGCAAAACATGTTGTGACATGTCGATTTTTCGTCGAATAAAATTTTTATGTTACACTTATGCAAAATGGTATCTCTGGTTTTCGTCACAACTACCGTACATTGACGTCTCATCGAGAAGAACTTATGCACTTTTATCTGTTAAATCATCAACCGAAAAATGCTTTACTATTATATCGTATACCCACTAACATATGTTAATAGTATTAGTGAACTACAATCAAAACATATATGACAATTATCAAATATATACTAAACCATCGTCGAACGTCTATCGAATCATTGTCAAAATTATTTTTCGAATCAATGTCAAACATCTATCAAACCGTTATCGAACGTCTATTGCACCAATTTTAACTCTAGCAATAATAGTATATGGGCAGCCATGGGGCGTCACAACAAACCCCCTCCACGTC
>NW_017305437.1:0-21403 GCF_001594115.1 Trachymyrmex septentrionalis
AGCGTATGTAAAAATGTATCGATTTTAAAGGTGAATACTTCGAAAAACGATAAAGCCATTTACCGGTTTAATTTTACATGGTTTTTTTCATATTGTTTGCAGAAACTTTTCCGACAGCCTACGTACAACACGCCATAATCTGAGAATTTACATTGATCAACTTGGTTCTCAAAAGGTTTTTTCTCCTTCTACATCAGTGAATCGAGTGGCACTTAATTCGCAGATTACTCCTGATCTGAGGTGTACGCGGTTTGTATTTATTCGCACATCGGTGATATAATCCTAAAGTAATTTTGACGCTGCTTAATACGATGACGTTTCCCCAAGTTCCATAAGGATCGGAATAAGTACCACCGGTACATGCCCCATTATGGCCGTCTAAGACTATTCGGCGCGAAGATGTTTGATTTGATATCAATCTTGTTATGCCTGCTATTTCGAAACTTCCATAAGTATGCATGCGTTGACATGTTTGTCGAGATATATCGACTATGTATGAGTATTATCCATTATGTACGTCTAGGGTATGGGAAAACATTCCGTTCTTACAGTACGATCTATTTCAAACTTGCACTGTATTACTTTTACGGCTTTAAAGTTATTGAGTTGGAGCAGTTGTTTTGTAAACCTTGGTGGAATTTACTGTTTGTTGTGGAATGTCACACTCTTCGACATTTACTAATAATAAGGTTATTAAATTTGTAGATGCGGAGCCACAGTAGCCTATTAGTAAGTAAGTTTCTAGTGTCCATATTAATGGTATAAATATAGCAATTATTTCTTTGATGCAATGATTCATTATCTGAAATGTCGATTTGACTTGTTTAATTGTTTGTTTAATTACTGCGAGTTGGGTTAATGTATTTGCAAGCGGTTGGGATGAACAAAGCGACTATTTTTCTTTATTCTTATTTTAATATTGTTTCTGTTTAATATTTCTAGGATTTCGTGTGGGTCTGTGTATTGATCTCCAAATTTACCAGGTTTCGGTCCTTTTAGTAAAAATACCTGATCTCCAGATTTAAAAGTCTGCGGATTAATTTTCTTATCGTAATGTTTTTTTTTTATTTTTCTTTAGCTTCGATGACATTTTCACGAGCATTTGTCTGTATAGAATGGAGTTGCGTAACAAGATTTATTAAATATTCATTGTAATTAGATAATTTTTCATTCGGTGTTAAAGGTTCGTTTGTAGATATTCGAGCTATTTTTCCGAATATCAATTCGTATGGAGTGTGTTTTGTTTTCTCATGTATGTTAGTATTGTAATTGAACATTGCAAGGCTGATCTATTTATTCCATTGTTCTTGCGAATTTGCATATTGTTTCAAAAATTCGCCCAAAGCATGATGTGATTTTTCTGATGATTCATTCGATTGTAGGTGAAAAGCGGTTGTGCGGAATTTGCTTATTCTGAAAATTTTTGCAACCTTTTTTATTAAATCACTGATGAAATTTCTTCCTTGATCGGTTAATACGTATAGCCTTTGATGCTCCTAATAAATGAATTTATCTACAAAAGCTTCTGCTATTGTTTCGAAAGTCTAATATGGCAGTGGTATTCCTATGCAAAACTTCGTTAATTGATCTTGCAAGATTAAAATATATTCATTACCTCTTTCTATTTTTGGCAGAGGTCCTACGATATCCATTGCTACCTCGTCGAAAGAAGCTCCTGGCGTGTCGGTGATTATCATTGGAGGTAGTGGTATCATTGATTATTTACTTTTGACTCTTACTAATTTTTTCAATTGACATTGCAAACATTGCTGAATATATTGTTAAATATCGGATTTTAGATTTTCCCAATAATAATTGTGTTTTATCCTGTGATACGTCTTTGTAACGCCTCGATGTCCTTCAGTGGGTGAGCAATGCATTTTACTGATTACAATAGATCGAAGATTTTTAGGTGGATATTTGATTAATTGCATATTATTAATTTAGTTATTGAATCGATGAAAGCTAATTGTAACAAAGATTTGATATCATTCCATGGTACGTTATTAACAAAATCCGTCTTTGCGATACTAATGGTTTTTAATTTTAATTTTTTAACGATGGTTTGTAAATCTTGTATCACTGTAAAAATTTGAGAGAGTGTCATCGTCGGACCTCCATGTTGCCCTTCGCTAACAGGAAAAGCAACATGGTAATGCTTTTTATATTTAGCTTTGGCTTGACCTACGATTAGGTCTCTTAGACAAGGGATCTCGTTTCTTTCGAAAAGTTTCTGAGAGCCCGAATCTAATGGTCTTTCGTCGGTGTCAACAAAATAAGCAATATTATCCCTGCGTAGAAATAATAAATCGCGACTATTTATTATGTTATCTTTTAATATCTTTATTTTCGAGTCTTGATTTTTGTTATTTTTATCTGATTCTACGTCTTCGTCATCAGTACTTGCATCTTCTTCGATATCTTTTTTCTTGTTCGAATCGTTTCTATTTCCTACTTCTTTGATTTCATCTTCATTTTCCTGCGATAATATTTTTTGACGAATATTCTTATTTTTTGTTTGACTTCGGGTTTGCATTCTATTGCAATTAGGTGGCTCATGAGTAGTGCTTCTTCAATGATTTGTAATCTCGGTGGCTCGCACAGTTCTTTGTGTGTGAATGATATTGAGTCTGAATTCTCGTTAGACAAATCTCGGACATATCATCGGGCATTTGATCTTCTTCATCTTTCTCGTCGCCGGAAAGATAAAATTCCGTCTGTTATTCTTATCTTTTGATTAGCAACAATAAATAATGTTAGTAATTATTCTTCTCGCTCTCGTCATTTACTTTTGAAACCCCCTCATAAAACCTCGTAATCATTAAACCTTGCCCTTTCAGAGCTCGCATGTGGTCCATTCCCGAGTTAAAGAGATTTCCCTGACTCGAAATTCGGACCGACGATCGCATCGCTCATAGGAAACAGGTGTCATAGCGTCTTTACGAGACGTTGACCCATATTCCGAAGCGAGCAATAAAAAGGGTGCGTTCGACTCGCAGTATTTGCTTCTGTGCGGATACCTGCGAGACAAGAGTCTGACTATCCTTCCACACTCCATCCTTTCTACTCCCTTCTCTCTTTAAATCCATCTTTAAATTTTCCTGAGCTTGGACGTAACGCCTTGTTTTGTTTTTCTTATTAAACGAAAATACTAAATCGAATCGGCTGAAACCTAAATCTCTGCTCTGCGTATTATTCAATTACATATATATAATATATTGTATATGAGTATCCGACGAGCTGTTGTGACTGTCGTTGCCAATAGCGTGGCCCTCGTCTTACGACACTTCTTCGAAACATTGATAATTTCTTTGTGCTACCTCCATGCCAACTAAAGGCGGACAAAGACAGCGAGAGAAGAGATTGAGATTTCAAATAAAATCAACTCATTTCAAACCACGATCTTTTCCCCTATTTCCAAAAACTAGTGCAGTTATTATTAGATCAAAACAACTCGAAAGGCTCACCCCGCGAAAGTGTATATTCCCTCAAACGATTGGAAATTAATCTCACGTTTCCTAACTACAAGATCATTCGAAAAGCCGATCCACGCAGATTCGCCTTTAATAAGCTTCGTAATCTTTTTGGCACCGGATTTAAAATTACCCTCCCGAGTAATTATTCAATACTTCTTAGTGAACATCCTTAACTGCACAACTTGATCTCCGTCTCCCGGTAAATTGCTTAAATGCATTGACCTTAAAACCGGAGAAAATCTCAATAGCGACGCGACGTAACAAATTTGGTGACAGCAGGAATACGTTCTGTCAGACTGTGCGGAAAAAAATTGCAAGTGATTAAACTGTATAAAATTAGTTTTATCTATGAGCAAAGTAACATGCCAGAGAAGACTCTTGGTGCGCCTGATACCGCCATGACAATGGAACTGGACATCACCGAATTACAACGACAAGAACGTGTTATACGTCAACTACAGGAGCAGCAGCAACATTTAGAACAATCACTAGGTACTCCAATTACAACAGGATCTAACGATTCTATTTCGGGATTTTGTTTACTTTTTAATCAGAGATGCGTTAGAAGCTGTACTTAATTTTGACGGAGATAATATCGCGTTTATTCACTTCGTGGAAGGATGCGAAGAAGCGCTCAACATGATTGTGCATTCACAAGAAATTATCTTAGTGCGCGCGATACGTAACAAATTAAAGGGTGATGCTCATAGATTCATAAAAGGAAAAGTATTTAGCTTTAGTTTAGTCGTAGCAATTTTTACGTAGCAAATATGAGAAACGGTTTACGAGACGCAAGCTCGACTCGCTTACATGTGTCAAAAGAGCGACGAAAAAATATCAAGTTAATCGTGTCCGTGAAATAAGGAAGCGTATAATAGACGCCCAAAAGCGACAATCGAACAAAATTAGTCAAGATTTTAAGAAATTAATGGACGAGCATTCAATAAAGATTTGTTTTCTACGTGGTTTGAATCCGGAAACAATAATATCAAAGTAAGAAACATTTGAGGAATTAGAGAGCCGCGCTATAGACGCCGAAAGAGAACTCGAGACTATGAAAACGATAAGACAAATAGTTCTTGGAGAAAAAACGTCTAGCGATAACAAACACGCAAATAATGTGCCTGTGTGTCGGATAGATGCCGAGCCGATAACATGTGAATACTGCGATAAAATCGAGCATACCGCCGACCGTTGTACAGTTATCAGCAGTAATCAACTAAGACGAAATTTTTTTATCTAACACAAACTCAGGCCAAACGAGCTTCGCATCAAATAAATCGAAATTACAACAATATGCGAACACCACCACCCCCAGAAGGACCACAAAATCCTGGTAATATGTCTCAAATTATACGAGGGGTGTTCAAAAAGTAAGTTTCCCTGCTCCGGGAAAAAAGCAAAACACAATTTTTAGGTTAAAGTAACATTTATATTTATTGTTTGACTTATAAACTATTTTTCTACATAGTCCCCTTGGACTTGAATACATTTTTTATATCTGTTCTGAAGCTTTGACAAACCTTGTTTATAAAAATCCGTGCCCTGTTTTTTAAAGAATAATTTAACAAAGTCTTTCACTTCATCATTTGAATTGAAGTGATGGCCACCCAAACTTTCCTTTAACTTAGGAAAAAGAAAAAAGTCACTTGGTGCGAGATCTGGAGAGTAGGGTGGGTGATCAAAAATTTCCCATTTGAATTTTTCCAGTAAGGTTTGTGTTTTTTTTTGCTGAATGAGGCCGTGCATTGTCGTGAAAAAGCAACACTTTTCTCGATAATTTTCCAGGACGCTTTCGTTTAATGGCACTTTTAAGTTTATTTAGCACTTCACAGTAACGATCTGCATTTATCGTGGTACCGGATTCAAGAAAATCAATCAACAGAACACCTTCGTTGTCCCAAAAAACTGTGGCCATAACCTTACCAGCAGAATACTGGATTTTTGCTTTTTTTGGAGCACTCTCTTCTGATTTCTTCCAAACCATACTTTGTCGCTTCATTTCAGGGTTTGTGTGGTGAACCCACGTTTCATCCCCTGTCACAATGCGTGAGTAAACATTTTCGCCTTCATCTTCAAGCATGTCAAGAAATTTTCCTGCAGACTGAAGTCTTTTTTGTTTGTGATCATCTGAAAGCAGGCGTGGGACCCACCTCGCACAAACTTTACGGTAACGAAGATGATCTGTTATGATTGTGTGGATTGAAGTTCGACAAATATCGATTTCAGGAGGCATTGAGTCCAAAATTCTGTCAATTGTAAAGCGCCTATCCGCCAAAATGATTTTTTCGACTGCTGCGACTGCGTCATCTGTAATGGCGGTTTTTGGCCTGCCTGCACGCTGCTCATCATGAACTTCTCCGCGTCCCTCGAGAAAATATGTACGCCACCGACGCACCATTTGCACACTCATGCATTTGTCACCATAAATATGCACTAATTCAGTGTGAATTTCGTTGCCATTAAGCCCTTTTGCAGTTAAAAAGCGAATAACTGCACGCAACTCACAAGTGGACACGTTTTTCACAGGTAGCCCCATGGTTTCCGAGCCGGTACTGATGAAAAAAATTTTTTCGGCAGCTAAGACCAGTTCCGCTCTTATCGGTATATCCTAAACTAAAACTATGTTCGGTCCCAGCTCGCTAGATGGCGCTGGGGCAAAACGGCAGACTAGGGAAACTTACTTTTTGAACACCCCTCGTATATAGATATTGCAAAAAAGTGGGACATGCAATCAAAGATTGCCGTAAACGAGCGTTTAATAATCAGGTTCGTAATAGCCAAACGCAAGGAAACGAGAAAATTCCTGCGAAAACAGGGGCGATTCCGGAAAATACAAACATACGCCCCGCCCGAGCGATAACGATGGCATTCGATACGGATATCGAACAATAAATTTAACGCACGGAAGAAGTACCAGCAGTCAGGTTAGAAAGCAGAGACTTGAATGGTTCTTTAGAATTTCTAATAGACAGCGGTTCGGGGCCAAACATCATCAAAAAAAGATTCTTAAAACCTAATGTTCCGGTAAATAGGAATGAGATTCTAAAACTAATGAGAATCATGATGCACCATGTACCCACCTTAGAGCTGGAACAGGTAGATATCTTAGGACGTCCAGTCAAGTTTCATTTAGTGGAAGACGAATTTCCTATGCAGGACGAAATAATAGGCTCCGACTTCTTCAATCAATTCAAAGCAAACGTAAACTGTAAAACAAATTACCTGGAATGGGACGATATTAGGCTATCATTCGAATCTAAGGAAATTCTAACTATTCCTGCAAGGGCAAATTTACAATTATACATTCAAGTCGCTAACTTAGAATTAAAAGAAGGATATGTTCCCAAATTAAATCTGGCCTTTACTTAGGTAATGCACTGGTCACCGTACGAGATGGAAAGGTACAATTACGGGTAATAAATACGATCGAAAAAGATTACGATGTATTTGTACCCACTATGCAAATATTCAAATTCAATGAATTAACTGATTCTATACTTAATTCTAACTCTAATTCTAATATAAATTCAAATTCGAATTTTAATTTAAAAATTCATTCAAATATAAATTCTAATTCAAGTACAAATTCAACATCAAAATTAGAATCAAAATCAATTTCAATCTCGAGTTCTAACTCTAATTCTAATATAAATTCAAATTCTAATTCAAAAATCGATTCAAATACAAATTGTAATTCTGATTTAAATACAAATTCAACATCAAAATTAGGATCAAAATAAATTTCAATTTCAAATTCAAACTTTATTTCTAACTCAGATCCAGATTCAAATTCAATATCGGATTCAAATTTAAATCGAAATTCTAACTCCAACTTAAGATCAAACTTAAAATTTGAATCAACTTTAAAACTCAATACAATTTTTTCAAGCTCAAAATCAAATGGAGCATCTTGTGTAGAGACAAACAAAAATTCTCGGTATAATAATGTGGTAGAACTTATCAAACTTGACCATTTGAATAACGAAGAACGTATGGCTGAAAAATCAATAGAACAAAATGCAGATTGCTTTTATTTGTCAGGAGAGTCTCTCGGATCTACTAATATTCTGCAACATCACATTCATACAGATGATAACGTCCCAATATACATAAGATAGTACCGATTCCTCCTGCGCATAAAGAAGAAATCGATCGTCAAGTAAAAGTTTTATTAAATCAAAATATTGTAAAACCATCAGAATCTCCATATAATACTCCAGTTTGGATTGTCCCAAAAAAGGCTGATTCGAACGGTAATAAACGATGGAGGATGATATTAGATTTCCGTTTGCTAAATGAAAAAACCATAGGCGACGTATATCCACTTCCCAATATTATATAACAGACATTTTCGATCAATTAGGTGGTGCCAAATACTTTTCGGTTTTCGACTTAGCTTTCGGTTTTTATCAGATTAGGATGCACCCAAACGACAGCTATAAAACGGCTTTTTCAACTCCTCATGGCCATTACGAGTTCGACCGAATGCCATTTAATCTTGTTGAATCAGCTTAGTGTGCTTGTGTGATTAATGTAAGTGTGCTATCGATGTGTAACGAAAAGGCCCGAGTGCCTCCGTGTCATGTCTCGACCGTTTTTGTTATTCGAGTTGACCGTCGCGTTGCAATGTTACTCTAACTAAACAAACAAGTTAGACTCTCGCATCGTTGCCATGCGAGTCAGTCTCGTCTCGTCTGTCCATCAATAAACACGTATTTTCTCTTCTCAAAAAAAGCAAATTGAATTTAATAACCGATTCAAGCCTCAACAAA
This sequence comes from Trachymyrmex septentrionalis, assembly GCF_001594115.1. Lineage (NCBI taxonomy): Eukaryota > Metazoa > Arthropoda > Insecta > Hymenoptera > Formicidae > Trachymyrmex > Trachymyrmex septentrionalis. The sequence continues at coordinate 8,252 of NW_017305437.1, forward strand.
TCTAAAAAATGTTTCGATCACATTCCAAAGACTAATGGACAAGATACTAATTGGAATGCAAGGAAATATTCGTCTATTTAGACGATATCGTTTTATATGCGAGTTCATTAAGAGAACACGAAATTAAATTTCAAAAATTAATAAACAAATTGCGTGAAGCAACCGGAAAAATGTGAATTCCTTCAAAAAGAAGTTACCTATTTGGGACATGTGATAAACGAAAACAGAATACATCCCGACCTGAAAAAAACAGAAGCGGTAAAAAATTTCCCAGTACCCAAAAATCAAAAGAACATAAAATAATTTTTCAGGTTAACAGGCTATTATCGCAAGTTTATAGAAGGTTTTTCCAACATTGCGAAACTCCTGACAAATTTATTAAAAAACAGAGTAAAATTTAAATGGAATTAAAGAGGACAAGATTCTTTCAGATTCTTTTATACTAAAATATATGTTATGTAAACAACCAGTGTTACAATATTCCGATTTTTCTAAGCCATTCGTTGTAACAACAGATGCATCAAGAACAGCCATAGGCGCTATCTTAAGGACCAATAGGAAAAGATCGACCCATAAGTTACGCGGCAGTAACTGGGATCTCCCACAAGTTTTCATGTATTAAACGACGCTGAAAAAAATTATTCCACAATGGAAAAAGAATTATTAGTAATAGTTTGCGCAGTAAGACATTTTCAACCTTACCTTTATGGTAAGATTTATTTTGGTTACCGATCATAAACCATTGACTTGGCTTTACAAAGCAAAGGATCCTACTTCACGACTAACACGTTGAAAAATTAAATTAGCTGAATATGACTATGAAATTGTTTACAAGACTAGAAAAACAAATGTGAACGCAGACGTATTATCCGATACAAATATGTACGATACAACCTTCATTTGACGAAATCAAAGAATGTTCAGAAGACGAAGAAGCTCATATTAGAAACACAAATCCACGACCTCTCCCATCATCACCTCGAAGAGGATCAATGATAGAGGAATCAGAGCTTAAATGTAAACCAGCAATGCAAACCCGTAAAGCAATCTTAACAGAAGGGGAAAGTGTACCATTCACTCGAAGAGAATTACAAGAATCACCCTTCACACGACATATTGTAGAAGCAGAGATACACCAGGAACCGAAAGACTAGTTTCAGATTGTGAAAAATGAATGATACAAATCCCTCCCTTCCTTCCCCTCTCCCTGAGGAAGAAAATATAAATCCAGCACCAAGAACTGATCCAAATATTATAGAGATAACTTCAACTATTCCACCCAACCTATTACAGATCATAGACGATCTGACGAGAGACTTAGACGGCCGTAACTAAATTAATAAAAATTACGATTTGTATAATACAGACGACGAGGACGAACAGGACGATATTAGTCATAGCCGCAAGGTGGTTAAAAACAGCGAAATTTGTAACAATAATAATGATGACAATTAATGACAATGAAGATAATATTAGTAACAGTAATACAGACAATGACGACAATAGCAATAACGATGACATTGACGACGACGAAACTGATATCGATTAAAAATTTCAACGAATTCAATCCGAATATAACCAAAGATCTTAACGATCTACAAATCGTAACACGATCTCGAAATACATAGTATTATAAATAGTCGAGATCAAATATTCATAATAAAAGAAAATTATTTATATTTTATGAGCGCTGATGGCTCCTGTATGCCCGTGAAATTCTAAGGGCCAGCCGCCTCTCCAGCAACGCGTGCAGTTTCGCCTTTATTTGGCTGCTGGTCAGGATAACCTCACTCCACACTGGCGCCCCATAGTAGGCTCCAGACAGGATCGCGTACATGTACGCGTGTCACACTCCGGCACTCGGACCGCGCAGGTTGGGCATAAGGCCGAGCAGCGCGTCTGCCCGCCTGTCCAATCGGGGGACTATCTCGTCGAAATGGTCGACAAAACTCCACTAACCATCCAAAGTGAGACCCAGATACTTCAAGTTGGGTCCCACCCGGATACGGACATCGTCCATCCTGATAAAGGCCTGAGGGGAGGGGGGGGGTCTCCGCCTACTTTTTATGAAAAAAGATGATTTCTTTTTTCTCAAGGGCCACCTTCAGGCCAAGCCCCTTTATAGAGCCAACAAGCCGGCATGCTGCCACCACATTGGCGCTCGACACTGCTTTTTCCCAGGTCGCTCCCTCGGCCACCACTAACGTGTTATCTGCGTAGTAGACGACGTGGCAGTCCGGAGGCAGGGGCGTTGCGGAGGACAGCGTCATAGACGACGCTCCATAGTAGGGACCCTAACACTAACCTCTGTGGAATGCCGCACGTCACGTCCCTTCGCTGCTGGAGTCGCGGACGTGGAACTCTAGCTTTCTGTCCCGGAAGTAGTCCTCTATGATAGAGACCAGGTAGGGGAGCTGAAGATAGTGATAGTCCCTACCAGCCTTAGGGAATACTATTGAAGACGTTGGCAATGTCTAGTGACACCAATGCCACCCCCCCCCCCGTCCACAGTCACCCACTCCGAGAGGGAACGGACTTGCTTAATAGCATCGATGGTTGATGTTCCCTCCCGAAAGCCATATTGACTGCACGACAGGTTGGGACCCATCCAGGATAGATGCTGGACGACGCGGCTGGCGATGATTCGCTCAAACAGCTTACCGATATCGTACAGGAGGCAAATGGGTTTGTATGCGGAGGGACTTTCTGCGGACTTGCTCTCCTTATGAAGGAGGACGAGCCGGGCCCTTTTCCACCTAGGAAAGATGTCTTCTCTGAGGCAGTTTGTGTAGAACTGCCTCAGGCGTTTTCCAACGGTGAGAGTGGTCAGTTTCCACATCTTATCGGCCCGTGGGGCTTGGTGCCCACCTTAGGTTTACCGCTCAGGCGGACGAGGACCTTTCCCATCTTCTACCTTGAGACGCTTAGCTCCCGCGTCCATCCTTCCGATAGACTCACCCTGTCGCGAATCTCCTTCCCCCTCGTGGGGAAGAGAGTGTCCACCGTACGTTCGAGGAATTGGACGTCCAGCATCTCCGTGATGGGGGGAGGGGCGCCCAAGGACGAAATTTTTTCGTCACGATCTTATAGGGTCTCCCTTACGAATCCATGGAAGAGACAAGATCCTCCTAAGCCTTCGCCTTCGCTCGCCTGATAGCCACCCTAAGGGTGCTCCTGGCGATCTTTATCACCTCGGCCCCGGCAACCTCCGCATCGACATCCTAGCACGCCCTCCTGGCGGCCACCGTGCCGCGGCGGAGTTCCGCCAACTCTTTAAATCACCAGTAGGTGGCCCTCCGTGCCATAGGTCGGCAAAGGGGCATCGATGCATCGCGCGTGACATAACATCCCTCAGCCACTCCGCCTCCTTCTCCACCGTTATGTCTGGCATGCGCTCCTGCCAGATGGAAGAGAGGAGACTAGCTTCAGGGCGTCAGGGTCCAGCTTTTTGAGAACCATTGGCATACCTCGCCCTCCCGGCGTCGTCTCTCCCGCACTTCCACGGATGCGGAGACCAGCACCAATCTTATCAAACGGTAATCGGTTTGCTCACCGAAGGAGCCAGTCTCCACCCTCCATTCCCTCATTCTGGATGCGGCCTGCACGCGGGGGTCGCAAACGTGATATCCACAATGGACTTTCCTCGCGCCTCTACGAAGGTGCTGACCGGGCTCCTGTTTAATAACACGAGGCCGAGGCTCGCCGCCCATTGCAGGGTGCAGTCGCCTCTGGAGTCAGTGGTCGGGGACCCCCACTTCATCGCGTGAATGTTGACGTCCCTTCCCACTATGACTTGTCGGGGAGAGCATCTGATGATGTGCTGACTCCAGGGCCCCCTCATACTCTCTCCTGAGAGGGAAATAATATCCCGCAACTATAGACCCCCATTTTATAATTAGGAACCTTTCCTCCGTCGAGACAGGCACCATCAGTGGAGTGTCGCGCGCATGCTGGCTGACCGTATCGCCACGCAACCGAAAAAGTCCCCGTTCCAGTTAGGATGACTCCGGTGTACGAGTCTGCAGCGATGGCTAGTCCTCATACTTCGTGAAGCATTGGGTGATACTGCGCTCCACTGGAGTGATTGAGGTTTGTTTGGAGGAGCGTGTACATTACTAATTTCTGCTACGCTTCTCCACCATAGCCTCTTCCACCCCTTTCTCTTTCGTCTATTGCTGCGGGGGCTATTCGCTATTCGTTGCAGCTTCCCGCAGCCTTCCCGGTTGGCACCGCCGGTTTTTCCGATTGGTACGGGCTTGGATCCCTCTTTTCCGCTTCGACTTCTTAGACGCCGTGCAGACATTGCTATCAATCCTATGCCCAATCGGGCGCCCATAGGCCAAGCGGCGACTGTCGGATTGCCTACCTGATAAGATGCTAGATTGAAAATGTGTAGATTGGTGACTTAACGTCTGTAGAATATAAAGTTGCAGGTCTGCCTCTCTTATCATGGCCGAAAATGTAAAAAAAAAGTCAACTTCCGGTACATATTTTTTGTGTGCAACTGATAATAAGATATCAAAATGATTTTTGTACGGAACGACAGGGTTGAATCAAATCATGAAATAAACGCAGATCTGCCCATTCTCAGACCACCGCAACCCCTCGGCAGATCACTATATATGGGAACGTTTTTAGTAACTACCCTACCTCACAAGATGTCAGAATAATTTTTTTTTCATTCGAAAGATAAAAATATTCGCAATCGAAGTGCATAGATCTGCCAGTCTTAAAGTGGTTGCAAAAACACGACGGACTGAATTTTATGTAACATGACTGAAATTTTCAACTCTTCTCTAAATAACTCTGTGGATGTTTCCATGAATCTATTTTATAATTTATTAACAATGTAATCTATGCAGAGTTGAGTAGTGTCTAGTTAAAAAAATAAAAGTTAAGTTAAAAATTTAAAAATTAATTTTAATTTTAACTTAATTTAGTTACATTTAAATTTGTTTAACTTAACGTACATTCTAATTATTGATTTAACTCTCTGGAAGTTTTACGTTTAAATATTATACATTACATTACATTAATATATAAGTTTGTTTCCTGTGGCTGAATTATTGTACTTTTGGATTTTAAAAGAGATAGATACGAGTATTTAGCAAAAGCGAGAAAGAGAGTTGTAGTGCAGTCTGGTGCAAAAATAAAAAACATATGTACCTGAAAATTTGTTTGTCTAGTGAACGCGTGAAATGTTGACAAAGCGCGACATAGATCTGATCCTAAGACTTTCGTTAACTCTGTACAGTTAACATATGTTAAGTTTTCATTTTTTGATGAAGTATTAGGTCAATCGGAAAGTTCCGTCCATCTAGCAGCAAGTAGCTCTAGCTGGAACTGTCGATAACTCTAATGTCTAAACTAAGTTTAATTTTTTAGTTTTACCATCTGTTAACATTATGCAACATTTGTGCTTAATTCTTTTTTTCGAATCTTTATACCGGGTGGTAATAAATTATTAGTTTCATATGCTGTGTATGTCATTTCGGTTTCTAATTCTTCAACAGTACTGTACGCGATAGAATGACCATACTTATTTAAAACTGTTACAATCTTCTTGTTACTTATTAAAGATTTAATAGATAAACCTAACATAAGGTGTTTTGCTGATTTAATTTTACCCTTTGAGGATAAAATGTAAATGATACCCTGACACAGTGATTCTATTTTAACGTTATTATCTTCTGAAAATTGTCTCCAAACACACGTCCTTTCACAAGACAAGAAATGAATTCATATAAAGTGGCAGGAATCTCCATCGATTATGTGTTCCGGTTGTAACCATTTCGGAAGTTTTTTTTTCTTTATATTCCGAACTGAGTTTCAAATATTGCTATATCTTGTAATTTTGATTTTTCCGCAGTTTTTTGAATTAATGTCTCATATATGTAGTAGTTTATTTATATCTAACTTATAAACAATTTTCTCTTGACCATATTCTACTTGACCATACTTTGCAGTTGTAATACCAATAACATTACCGTATACAGATTTTGTTTTGGGTTGAGGTGTGTAATTGTCAAAGTTATATTTAGATAAGCTATCAGTACCAAATTCTACCAACAGAGATTTGTAGCGCCAGAATAAATCAGTGAGATAAAATACGTTTCCTTTTTCAATAATTTCAACCTTCAAGTACACAGAAAGTGCATCAAATGTTTCAACATGAATTTTTCGCAGTTCATGCCAATTGCTTTCTTGATGCATATCTAAACATTTTTTATATTTTTCTTCATAACGCAAGTTACACAGATGATGATATGCAAAACATTTAGAATCTTTCAATTTATTTTGTAACTCGATATTATCCAAAGTTTCAGAAAACGCTTGAATTTTTTCTCCTAATACAGCTGTTTTACAAATGGAGACATATTCCCTATGAGTGCCTACTTTTTTCTCTTTTTTGAGAACAGAAGATACATACGCTGGCTATCTAAATTTCGTGGACACGCTTGAAATTGCACATTCTCTGACTGCTCTATTTCCATGCAGTTAGTTTTCGGCAAAGCACTAAAACTTGATTCAGAAGAAATCATAAAATAAAATTGTAATAATTAAAATTATGACAAGTTGAAAGTCTGCTTATACAGTGAATGTAAAAAGTATTTTTGTAATTGTTTAGCTACTTTCTAATATTTTTGCTTTTATTTTACATGAGCATTAACATGTGTTATAATTTGCCTTTCTTTGATTTTATTAGATTAACTTTCGGTTTAAGAACTTGTTTTTTGTTGAAAAAATGCATAAAATTAATGAACATAAATGTGAAATTGAGAGTACGAATTTTTCTCTTAAGAACTTGCTTCACGGAAAACCTCATTCCGTTCATTTAAAAAGATTCTTGGAACTATGAGATTAACGTTTATAATCGATCCTCGGTACAGCGTATTGGTAGAACTTAGTTTCATTCACAAATTATTACGGGTAGATTTAAATGACGCTTACAGACAATTATCTCAATTACAATACGAACTATTTGGTACAGAGCTATCAATGCGTCGCTTCCGTTGGATATCTGTTGTGCGTTTTTCCGTCGCCAGGAGTTTAAGCTCACAAAAAATTAGGACAAAGAGAATCTTAACATTAATAAAAAGATTAACAATCTACGATCTGCAAAATTTCGGACTAATAACGAGAATTTGAATAATGTCACCTATAGTATTGCCATAATGAAACCGCTTATTTCACATAAGGATTTTGTGCCGGTAAAAATTAATAAAATTAACAAGAGCTTAGAGAGGATAGATTAACTGCCGTTCATCGCATTAATGTTTGTCCAGAGAAAACATTGTTTTCAATTACAATTTAAATAACATAAACAATGATTGGCTTATTAATCTTAGTAACACGGACATTCCAGACAAGGCAAAATTTTTATTACAATTAGGCCAATGTTGGTTTAATCTTTCCAACAATGTCACCAATAAAGAAAAAAATCACCATGGAATTCATTAAATATATTGAGAATAATGTAATTAAATTGGATGATAAAACATAAAATTTTATTAGAAAAGAGATTCCTATTCTTAACAACATAAAATATAGTCTTCCGAATAAATCAATAGACCATTTAATAAAACAAGGACTTAAAGAATTAAAACAATTTGTTGCAAATTCTCCAGAATTGTTAATTACTAGAGCGGATAAGGGCAATACAACGGTGATATTATCCATTAATGATTACAATGATAAAAATTACATGAAATTTTGTCCGATATTAACACTTGTAGAATGTTAAAGAAAGATCCAACGAATAAATTGATGACGGAAATTCATACACTTCTAACCCGTTGGAAGAATAAAGGTTTTATCGATCTATCTATATATAAAAATTGTATATCTCTGATGGATACTTACTGAGATCTTATAGGCTCCCGAAAGTGCGTAAGGAAGGTAATCCGTTGAGAATGATTGTTAGCTGCATTAATAGTCCTTTTTTCAATTTGGCTAGTTTTCTTGTTATTGATAAAGTTAGGATGTTATTGATAAAGTATTATTAAAAATTTTAGTTACATTAAAAACAGTTTCGATCTTGTTAAAAAAATCAACGGTTTGCCTTTGCAGAATGATTACCAAATTATATCCTTCGACATTACTTCTATGTGCTCAAATATTCCTAACGATTTAGTATTAAAGAGTGTGTTGGGAAGATGGGATTTAATTTGTAAGAATACTTCTATTCCTCTCCACGAGTTTAAAATAGCTATTTTAATTATTTTAAAATCTACCTTTTTTAAGTTTAATGACGTTATTTATGAGCAAATTTTCGGTCTGTTCATGGGATCTCTCTCTCCAATTTTGGCAGATTTGGTAATACAGGATGTGGAATGTAATATTTTCAATACATTAACTACGCATATTCCAATTTACTATCGTTATGTTGATGACATTGTTATTGCGGCTCCAAATGATCATATAAATGCCATATTATATACTTTCAATTCTTACCACGAACGTATTAAATTTACTGTCGATTGTAGCGAGAATAGGGGAATTAATTTTTTGGATGTTAAACTTTTGATTGAGGATGGGAGAGTGATTTTTGAATTACAAAAAGTCTACTAATTTTGAAAGATATCTAAACTTTTTTTCCAATCATCCTGTGGAACATAAAAGGGGTGTTGTTATTGGGCTTTTAGACAGAATATTATTTCTTTCCCATCCAAAATTCCATGAGAATAACATAATTGCTCTAATTAAAACTCTCCAACAAAACGGATATCCTGCTAAATTTTTATTCAAAACAATTAATAACAGGATAAAAACAGAAGAATTTTGAGATGATTGGAGAACATGGTGTTGTTTCTAACTCGGATTCCTTAAACTTTAATAAGAGATTTTTTACTATTCCTTACTTCAAGAGAATGTCTGAGAAATTCAAATTCCTTACAAGCAAATTTGATTTCAATATAGCTTATAAACCAATGAATAGTATGAGCACTTTCATAAAGACAAAATTAAAAAAGAAGACCTTTCGAATGTTGTCTACAAAGTAAATTGTCAAGACTGCAATTATTCTTATGTGGGTCAGACAAAAAGAAAGTTAAAGACACGACTTAAAGAACATATTAAAGATTTTAATAAATCAATTACCTTCTTATCAGTTACCTCTTATCATAAATTAGAAAGTGAATATATGATTGATTGGGAAATCCTTGCATTCTTGATGCTGAACGCTCTTATTATAAGAGGATGGTCTCTGAGATAATACATATAAAAAGACAAGAAAAAGGGCTTAATAAGCAGAGTGATACAAAACGTTTTCCTGAAATTTATCTCCCTCTTATTGATAATTAGTTCCTCTCCCTACTCTTAGTGTTTCTCCCTCCATTCTCATTTCCTCTCCTTTCTTCACATGATATAAATAGTCTTCCGTTTTTAGACGGGCCTTCATAATTATCGGAATTAAAAAATAAATTTTCTATACAGTTATACAAAAGTTTGTTACTTATTCTGGTGTCTTAGTTGTGAGTTTTTGTGCCATTAGATACGTGGTAAGTCTTGTTCATTACAATCTCAAATTATTTTCCGTGAAATGTTATGAACTTGGAAGTGTTTAGTATAATAAAAAAAATTTTAAATAAATTCTTTTTTGTTTTTTGATTTAATAGAACTGGGAAATTCCGTATTTTTACACGAATTTTGCGCTTCACTCTTCAAGATACAGGAATTGTAACAGAGCATTGTATCATAAGATTAAAATATCACTCATCTCTCTTGAATTACATTCATGCTGTTCAACTTTTACAACATGCGAAGGGAAAATACTATTTCACCGTGTTTTAATTTGCGAACTTTGCGCTTGGATTTTTATGTATTGTTTTCAATAATTTGATTTTATTGTAATACCTTCCGACTGTTAATTGTTTCTTGTTTGTAATATTTTTATTATTTGTCATCTTTTATGTACTGATGATGGTCAAATCTTGACCAAAACGTTTACTTATTCATTCATTTGTGAATTTGAAATATATATCTCATTTTTACATCTATTGTTGTGGTTGTACGCTCTTTATTATTTATATTTTAAAAAGTATTTGTACACAGAAAATATATTTTTAAAAACCTTATTTTTAAAAGATAAACATTATAAGCGAGAAATGACATCATCAAATTGATGTCGAATCAATATCAATACAATAATTTCGACATTAATTCGACGTCTGATCGACGATTTTTTTGCTGTGTAATTAATAATTTATTCATAAAAAATCAAATAGACTGTGTTTCTCAAAATTATACATTCCAAAAAGATGTGTATTAATTAGAAAATATATCATCTTAAAAGTAAATAAAAGTTAAAAATTGTATTGTTTGGACGCCCAAAAAGTATTCGTACATTCAAAAAATTTAACTTTTAAAATAAAAAATACACACAAAGCCTGTATGTTTATGTTAGAACAGAATATATTCATTGTATAAAATTGTTAATTAATATTTATTTTCTACAAATAAGGCTCTTATATAAAAAATTATTTTATACAAATACTTTTACACTTATTGTAGTTATTTAGTTTAATATTTTAGAGCAATATAACCTATGAATCGACAAAAATCATGTAAACCGTATTACGAAATACATAATTTGTGGATCTAATAATTCAAAACTAACATACTTCTTCAATCATTAAAGTATCAATGCCTAAAATTTCCATCGCTGATGCAGCCCTTGACATCTGAATTTCTTTACTTTGTCTCAATTGATCTGATTCCGTAGATACAGAAGAACTTACTTTAGATTGTACCTGAAAACCACAACGTATTCTTTAATTGTCGAGTATATACGCGGATTTAAAGTTATTAACATCACTAAAACTTTGAAATAGATTAGAGAATATTCAGATTTAACCAAAACCTAGGGACGCTACAGATCAAACACGTGATTAAAAGAATTTTAATATGTGAACAAAATAACTTACATTTTTATATAAAAAATTTTCATATTCTTTTTTAAACTTCTTCTTCAGAACAATTAATTTTTACACAAGGTAGTACACAAAGGTAATACACAAGACCATAACCTATATTCTCGCTAGATAACAGAATGATATCGCCATATTTCAAGCCTTTCGGTTCACGATATCGTATCATTTCAACACAATTGTTAAATGTTTTGCTCGTGAAAGCGATTACTTTGTGGGATTTTGCACAAATAAAACACTTCATCCATTGTTGAGAAAAATCTCTTGTGGCACACGCAATATTTTATTGTTTATATTAATCGCGTTCAGCAGACTCAGCTGTTGTGAAGCAGATCCATGAGCGCTGTTATTGGATGATCTAAAAAAATGCACTAATAGCATTATGATTGTATTCAACACGATAACAGTGCGCAATGCGCGTATGATATGCGCGCTACATAAAATTCGGTCACGTTTTTGCGGTCACTTTAAGACTACTACTGACTTACGCATTTTGATTGTGAATATTCTGACATTTTGTGAGATAGGGTTGTTACTGAAAACGTTCTCATGTACATATATAATGATCTGTCAAGGGGTTGCGGCGGTCTGGGGATGAGCAGATCTGCGTTTATTTCATGATTTGATTCACCCCTATCGTTCCGTATAAAAATTATTTTGATATCTTATCAGATAGTTGCATAAAAAAAATATGTACCGGAAGTTGATTTTTTTTTGACATTTTTGGCCATGATAAGAGAGGCAGACCTGCGACTTTATATTCTACAGACGTTAAGTCACCGATCTATACATTTTCAATCTAGCATCTTAGGTAGGCAATCTGACGATCGCTTGGTCTACCAAGTGTTTTGCACTCTGGGCATTCTATCTTGGCGCTGTATTCCCGTGCCCGGTGTCCGATACCGTCGCAGCACCCGGAGCGGTCTACCGTGCTTTTGCAGTTTTGCTGCACGTGACCCGCCTCCAGGCCCCTCTGGAGAAGCCGCCAGTCAAACCACTCTGACCCTTGGAGTGGCTCGTAACTTCTTGCTCGCCACTGCCAGGCAATGGATCCAACATGTGCCGAGATCGCTTCCTTCTCACCTCCTTCACTTTAAAGGGGGGCACTGGCTGGCCTTGGCAAGCTCGTCGGCCACTTTTTTGGAAGTGACGGAGTCAAGGCCCGACATCCGCACCTCCACCGTTTTAGTTGGGCGCGAAATCCTTACGTCTCGCACCGCAAACATCTTGTATTGCTTTGCGGATCCGCGCAAGTAACCGTGATGGCAGCGGTTGTCGGTGTCTTGATCCTCCGCGGAGGCTGCGCACCGGGGACCCTAGAGTCGCGATGTCATCCTTCGATGCGGACTTCCTCCATTCTTATCGGGCTACGGTCCCTGGCCGAGCTCTCTTGGCCTAACCACTCTATAGCCGATTCAACATAGGGACACGACCAGTCGCGTCAGTGCGGCGGGAAGCCATTTTCTCCTTCTCCTTTTCCTTTTCAAAGAGAGCGGAGGTAAACGAACTCTTAATTGAGCCGCTTTTTTTTCTCCTCCCAAGCCGAGTCAACGGCGCTCACAATGACTGTTGATCCGTCCTCGGTTGGTTGACCCCGCGATAATTGAGCTAAGGGCTTCGAGAAAGCTGTCCACAGATCTCTTATTATGTCGTTCTTGATATTCTTCGAGCGCTCGACAGTCTTGGCTGTCGTGCGACGGCAACGCAGGTCGGCTCGTCATACTTCTCTGCGAGAGAGAGAGAGAGAGAGAGAGAGAGAGAGAGAGAGAGAGAGAGAGAGAGAGAGAGAGAGACCGAGACCGAGACCGAGACCGAGACCGAGCCGCAAAGGGGGAGCTCCTTCACCACGACAAAGTGGCAATCCACGAGGGGGACATTAAAAATATTGAGTCGTCCGGAAAGTTCGTGCGTATTTTCCGCACGGACCTTTCCGGATAATCCAAGATTGTCCGGAAAGTCCGTGCAGAAAATACGCACGGACTTTCCGGACGACCCAATATATTAGTAAAATTTAATAAGTTTAAACGGTTTTTTATAACTGTAAATACTTTAATAAAATTATAACATTTTTAAATAATAATTTCACGAATACATACGAAAAGCACATTTTGATAATAAAATTATATGAAATGTTAATCTTTCTTCAAAAAATGTTATTCCAAAAAGATATATTATAGATTATAACTGTTTTATTGCTTGAATAATTAGCTCTAACTTTTATTAT
>NW_017305437.1:21503-24142 GCF_001594115.1 Trachymyrmex septentrionalis
TTATATTAGGTACTAAACTTAGTTTTTACGGGTTTTTTGCTTAAAAAACTCATTTATCTCGATATCAAAAACAAAAAAATACATCAATCAAAGTATTTGCCCTCGCTAGCTATACATTTTTCCCATCTTTGTAGCAATAAGTGGATTCAGCAACGACAGAACGATTGATCTTTTGAAGTAATCCATTCATCGATTTATTTTCGCACATCTTTGTAATTTCTGAAGTATGTATCCATCAAGTCGTGCTGCATCGATTGGAACAAGTAATAGTTTGAAGGAGCTAAGTCTAGTGAATACGCTAGGTGCGGGAGAAGTCCATCAAGCTTTCCACTCAAGCTTCATCGGTGTTTCCTTGACAGCTTTTGCAACGTGGTCGAGCGTTGTCATGCAAAAGCATAACTTTGCGTCGATTGCTGGCTACTGCTGGCCTTTTTTCCAACAATGCTTCATTCAGACGGTTCAATTGTAATTAATATTGATTTCCCGTGATACTTTCGTTCGATTTGAGTAGCTCATAATAAACGACGCCTTGCATCCTACCAAATGCAGAGCATTGCTTTGTAGCCATGGATATTTCGCTTTGGTATAGATGTTGATGGTTCGCCAAGATCCATTCATGACTTTTTATGTTTGGGATTATTAAAATAGATCCACTTTTCATCGCCAATCACAATGCGCCAATAAAATTCTATTTTTCTGTCTGGCGAGCGAAGACATAAAGATGTTTAAGCAATTCGCAATGGCATTTTCGGTTAATTCGTATAATATCCATTTTCCTTGCTTTTGAATCTTTTCCATTGCATGTAGACGTTGGAAACAATCATCGGAGTAACATTTAATGTTGCAGACAATTCTTGGAGCGTTTGAGCTGAGTTTTGCGTCCAATAATGCTTGCAATTCGGTATCTTCAAACTTTTTCGGTGACTTGACTTGAGCGTTGTTTATCACTCACATCATAATCATCACTCTTAAATCGTTGAAACCATGTTCTTTCTGATGGAACACAATTGCTATAAGCAAGCATAAGCAAGCCCAATTTCGACAAGCAATTTATAAGTTGCAGCTGCAGTTTTTTCAAATCAAGGTAATGAAGCAGCGTATATCGAAAAAGCAACTTATCACGTTCCATGTTTAGCAACAAAAAAGTGGCACTGTTCGCTTAAATGAATCTTTTCGCTAAATTTTATTGACAAACGTCTAACCTCTAAAATGAGCCAGCTTCAGATGTCAAAGTAGACAAAGATGACTAGCGTCATCTAAATATGAGTCGCCGAAACTAAGTTTAGTACCTAATATATATATACGAGTATATATATATGAGTATATTGGGAGTACATGGTATAAATAAGTTTCCGCCGTTTGACAAACAATGGCGCTATCAGTATGTTATAGTTCAAATTGTCAGCTGTAAAACGTCATATCGTAAGGTTGGACATCTGGCAAGAACATAATCTTAAAATATTAGCGATTTTGCATCAGCATCTTATATCTTTTTTCGTGCGAAAATGTCGAGTTTTGAGCCGAATAAGCATCATTTGCGGGAGCTTTTGATTTACTTCTTTAATTTGAAGCAATCTGCAGCTGAGGCGCATCGATTGCTTGTAGAAGCATATGATGAGGCTGCCTTAAGTGAGAGAAGTTACCGTGAGTGGTTTCAAAAGTTTAAGAACGGTGAATTTGACGTCGAAGACAAAGAACGTAGCGGAAGGCCGAAAGTGTACGAAGACGCGGAATTGGAAGCATTATTGGATGAAGATTCGTGCGAAACGCAAGAAGCACTCGCACTTACATTAGGAGTGACTCAACCAGCAATTTCACATCGCTTAAAATCGTTGGGAATTATTCAAAAGCAAGGAAATTTGGTTCCATATAAACCGAGAAACGTTGAACGCCGATTTTTCACATGTGAAATGCTGCTTGCCAGGCATAAACGAAAGGGTTTTTTGCACCATGTAGTCACTGGTGATGAAAAATGGATCCACGATAACCCAAAGAAGAAGAAATCATGGGGACCACCTAGCCATACTTCAACATCGACAGCCAAGCCGAATATTCATGGGAAAAAGCTCATGTTGTGTATTTAGTGGGATCAGCTAGGTGTTGTTTATTATGTTATTATGAAATGCTCAAACCGAACGAAATCATTACTGGGGCTCTCTACCGAACACAATTGAGGAGATTGAGCCGAGCACTCATGAAAAAACGCGCCCATTACTACTCCAGACACGACAAAGTTATTCTTCTGCATGATAATGCTTGTCCACATGTTGCGGCACCGGTCAAAACCTACTTGGAAACACTCAATGGGAAGTTTTACCCCACTCGCCTTATTCACCAGACATTGCTCCTTCTGATTACTACCTGTTTCGATCGATGGCGCATGGCCTGTCTGAGCAACATTTTACATCATATGAAGATACCAAAAATTGGGTCAATTCGTGGATAGCTTCAAAAGATGAAACGTTTTTCCGACGCGGTATCCGTATGCTGCCCAGAAAGATGGGAAAAAGTAGTGGCTAGCGATGGACAATACTTCGAATAAAACATTAGGTACCGTTCTTTCACAATAAATGCCCAATTTTTGATAAAAAACAGCGGAAACTTATTTATACTCCTAATATATATACACTGGGCAATAA
>NW_017305437.1:24242-103566 GCF_001594115.1 Trachymyrmex septentrionalis
ATAAAATAAAAATTAGTTTGAAAGTGTGTTATAGTATTTAGGTACTATATAGCTCTATTTATATAATAGTTTATGAAACATAGTTGCGCTTTTGATTCTGTGTTTTTCAGAAATGGAGAAATCAACGTGGACAAGTTAGATTTATGAAAGTAATTCGATTTATGAAAGATAATATTGTTAAAGCAGTATCATCAGGCTAGATAGAACAACAAATGTTATTACCTCCATTTAAGCACATATGGTTAGTGTTGAGTCAGCTTAGTGTGCTTGTGTGAGTAATGTAAGAGCGCTATCGATGTTCAACGAAAAGGCCCGAGTGTCTCCGTGGCATGTCTCGACTGCTTTTGTTATTCGGGTCGACCGTCGCGTTGCCATGTCACTCTAACTAAACAAACAAGTTAGACTCTCGCATCGTTGCCATGCGAGTCAGTCTCGTCTCGTCTGTCCATCAATAAAGAACTATTTTCTTCTCTCAAAAGCAAATTGAATTTAATAACCGATTCAAGCCTCAACAGGTTATGGGCTCAGATACGATTCCAGTGCGTTCAATTTGCTAAGTATAAATAAATAAAAATGCCAGACGAATTTTCTGTGGGGCACGTGCCAAAATTCGATGGAACAAATTTCCTCGGATGGAAATTCCAGATGGAAGCGGCTTTGAGAGCTTGTGGTATTTACGAAATCGTAGACGGTACAAACGTAAGACCTGCAGCAGCTGAAGAGGAGCGTGTGAAGGCGTGGGTGATAGACAACGCAAAAGCGATGTTTATCATTTCGAGAGCAATGGAGTACAAACAACTAGAAAGTTTACTAGTATGTACCACCGGCAAGGAAATGTGGGATACACTCGCAAGAATTCACCAGCAAAATTCAGCAGCGAACAAGCTCGTGTTAATGAAACGGTTCCATGAATATCGAATGGGAGCGACGGATTCGGCTGTTCAGCATGTAGCAAAAGTACAGAATTTGGCGATACAGTTACGTGATCTCGGAGAAAAAGTGTCCGACTTGACAATCATGGCGAAAATACTATCGAGTTTAACCTCAAAATTTAGTGTCCTGCAGACAGCGTGGGACAGTGTCGATCCTGATCGACAAACTGTAGAATATCTGCAAGAACGACTTATCACCGAGGAAAGTCGTTTGGTAGCTGAAAAAGAAGAAAGTACGGCATTTTCAGCGATGCGGATCAGCGAGAGGGCTGGCAGTTCAAAACACAAAGGAGACTCGAAAGGAAGAAATGAGGTAAACAAAAGATGTGAGAAGAAAAAAAGGGACGTCGAGTGCTATCGTTGTCAAGAGAAGGGGCATTACGCACGTGATTGCCCGACGCGAAAACAAGGAAAAACTGCCAGGGACGAAAGTGAGACGCGAGGAAGCGTGTTTATCGTTGAAAGTTCGGGAAGTGTAAACAACAGTTCAAGAAACAGTCGGTTTGGTAAAATGCCTGAGAATGTCAAAAATCAATGGCTACAACTGGATAAGAAAGATATCTGGTATGTCGACAGTGGTGCTTCACGGCACATCACGTTTCGACGTGAATGGTTTACCGAGTTCCGTCCGCTCAGAGGCACAACGGTATCGGTCGGAGACGACGGCGTGTGCGAAGTGTCAGGCGAAGGAACTGTAATTATCGATAAGCTCGTCAACGGCGTGTGGCGCGAGGCGCGCATAGAAAATGTGCTCTATGTACCGAAAGTGCGCAACAACTTGTTTTCCGTCGGTGTATGTACTTCGAGAGGCTTCGAAGTGAGTTTTGCTAGTGAATATGTAGTGTTGACAGACAATAACAAAATCGTGGCGACTGGAGTCAAGCAGTCGAACGAAATCTTCCGAATGTTTTTCCGCGTGAAAAATGCACGAAGTGCAGGCGAAGTCAACGTGACCACGACGAATTTAAAGCTCTGGCACGAACGTTTAGGACATTTGAACAAACGTGCAATATGTGATCTGGTGAACAAACAGCTCATAAAAGGGGTGAGTGTTACCAACGAAAAAGATTTCTTTTGTGATGCTTGTCAGTTTGGAAAGGCACACAGATTACCGTTCAAGGCAGCTGAAAAAGAAGGGTGCACAAAGCCGGGTGAATTTATACACAGTGACGTATGTGGGCCAATGTCCGAGACCTCTCCGGGAGGTGCGCGATATTTTGTGACTTTCATCGATGATGCTTCCGGGTTCCGATACGTATATTTCTTGAAACACAAATCGGATGTATTCGAACGGTTGAAAGAATTCGACAGGTTGATCGCGAACAAATTCGGGAGATCAATGAAAAGATTGCGTACCGATAACGGCCGGGAGTACGTTAATGAGAAGATTAAGCAGTACTTATCGTCGCGCGGTATACAATTCGAGCCATGTGCACCGTACACGCCAGAACAGAACGGCAAGTCTGAGCGAGACAACCGAACAATTGTTGAGTGTGCGCGTACTATGCTGAAAGCGAAGAATTTACCGACGTTGCTGTGGGCGGAAGCGGTAAATACGGCCGTCTATATCCAAAACAGAGTGTTGTCGTCGGAAAGAAGAAGGACAAAGACGCCGTACGAAATCTGGACTGGAGAAAAACCGGATCTAAGTCATGTGAGAGTGTTCGGATCGGAAGCTTTTGTGTATGTACCTAAACAATTCACGAAGAAATTCGACGCGAGGTCGAAGAAGGTGATGTTCGTAGGGTACGAAGGAAATTCATCCAACTACAGGTTGTACAACCCGGAGACCAGGACGGTGACTGTCTCAAGAAATGTGGTGTTCAACGAGAAACGAAACAAAAGTGAATCTTCGACGGTCAATAGCGAAAACGAAGACTTGATGTTTTCGACAGGCGACTCCATTCAATACGACGAAGAACAAGGACAGGAAAAGGAGCAGTCGAATCCTGAAGTCGTTTTTGAAGAACCCGAAAGAGAGGACAGCGTTGAGCCACAGCGAATGTCTGACGAACCTCGCCGACTGCGCAATCGTGGGTCATTAAGACGACCAGAGCGATACGACCAGGAGTACGAGATTAACTTAGCTCAGTACGATTCTCCTGCGAGTTACGAAGAAGCAATCAGCGGAGAAGACTCTTCAAGATGGATTGAGGCGATCCATGAGGAGCTCAAAGCTCATGAGAAGAATCACACGTGGACCGTCGTTCCGAGGGAAGCTGATAAGAAAACTATAGACTCAAAGTGGGTCTTTAAGAAGCTCAGGGACACGACTGGACAAGTATATCGATATAAAGCTCGATTATGTGCAAGAGGCTTTCTACAACGTCAGGGTATCGACTACAACGAGACATTCTCACCGGTAGTGAGATACGACTCACTACGACTGCTGTTAGCACTCGTCGCACAAGAAGATCTTGAACTCGGACAGTTTGACGTAAAAACGGCGTTTCTGTATGGTAGTCTCGACGAGGAGATACTCATGGAGATTCCAAAGGGGTTCAATGGAAAGTGTGTGAACAACAACACGAATGTAGTGTGTAGTCTAAACAAATCGTTGTATGGCTTAAAGCAAGCACCTCGGTGCTGGAACAAGAAGTTCAGTAGTTTCTTAAAACGTTTCGAGTTTACGGAAACCAATGCGGATAAATGTATTTATACTGGCTGCTACGAAAATGAAATTGTGTATTTCGCGCTGTTTGTAGATGACGGGCTCATCGCGTGCAAGTCCAAAGAAGTTGTTAAACAGATAACGGCATTATTGAGTAATGAGTTCGAAATCACGAAAAGCGATGCAAGTTGTTTTATAGGTCTACAAATAAGTCGCGATCGGGCGCGAAAATCACTGTTTATTCATCAGAGCGCCTACGTAAAACAAATAATCGACAAGTTCGGCATGAACAAAGCGAAGGCTGTGAGTATTCCTTCGGATCCTCACACAAACTTGAGTCCGGTAGAAGCAAGCGAAAATGTGACTAATGTGCCTTATCGGGAGGCTGTAGGATCACTCATGTTTCTAGTCATTGTGTCACGGCCGGATATCGCATTCGCGGTAAATAACGCGAGTAAATTCCTAAATAATCATGATCTAAATCACTGGCTCGCTGTAAAAAGGATTTTCGCCTATCTAATTCAAACGGTAGATTTAGGAATTGAATATCGAAGCGGCGGAAGCGAATACGACTTAGTTGGGTTCTCCGATGCGGATTACGCTGGAGATTTGGAAACAAGAAGGTCAACGACCGGTTATATATTCAATTTTGCGAATGGACCGGTCACGTGGTCGTCACGTCGACAAAAGATGGTAACGTTAAGTACCACGGAGTCTGAGTATATCGCCGCATCATCCGCTGCAAAAGAAGCCAAGTGGCTCCGAGGTCTGTTAGATGATATTGGACATCGCTGTAGTAGTGCCACATTGTTGTGTGTTGATAACCAGAGCTCTATAAAGCTAGCGAAAAACCCAGAGTTTCATCAGAGGACAAAACACATCGACATCCGATATCATCATATCCGAGAAATGATTGAAAAAGGCGAAATTCGAGTCGAATATATCGCGTCTGAAATACAAAAGGCGGATATATTAACGAAAGCTCTGCCGAAAGAGAGATTTAGACGTCTGTGAGATAGTATGGGGATGCGTGTGAATGTAAACAAGCACTCAAGCGGCGGAAGTGTTGAGTCAGCTTAGTGTGCTTGTGTGAGTAATGTAAGAGCGCTATCGATGTTCAACGAAAAGGCCCGAGTGTCTCCGTGGCATGTCTCGACTGCTTTTGTTATTCGGGTCGACCGTCGCGTTGCCATGTCACTCTAACTAAACAAACAAGTTAGACTCTCGCATCGTTGCCATGCGAGTCAGTCTCGTCTCGTCTGTCCATCAATAAAGAACTATTTTCTTCTCTCAAAAGCAAATTGAATTTAATAACCGATTCAAGCCTCAACAGTTAGTAAAAAAGTAAAAAAATAAATCGCTGAAATCTACATCTTGAATCATTTCAATATAATTCAGTATAAGTTATACTAAATGGATATAGATTTCAGCGATTTATTTTCACCAGTTTCTATGGTCTGCTAATGTAAGCATTTATTTGCACAACTTTAGGTGGCAATACAATATGGCAAGAAAGCAAAAAAGCCGAATGTACATCCGATCTAAATTCAGAAATTGAAGAGGGTACAAAAAGAAAAAGAATAATAAGAAATTGGTATCTGAGTGGCACCAATAATGATGAGGATTACCTCACCCTGACAAAACGAAAAGAAATAAAAAGTTGATAATTTTTTGTTTCATAATAATATCATTCTTTAAAGTTATTGTGTAAATATTAAAGTTTATTGTACGAATATTATAGTGTATTTGACGAAGAATAAATACTAGTTTATATTTTTAATTGTTTCATCAGAGGGAGAAGTGTTGAAAAAAAATGATTAGAATAGAACACATCATATATTCTAGTGAAGAATCCGAAAAATCTGAGAACACCCTTGCATATCTTCCGCAAATGACAAATATGTTAATCAAATAGAAAAACAATTTGTTTAATTTCCGTTTATTTAACTATGATATATACAGACTGAGTTATTTGATTTTTGAGACACTTGTATATCTTGAAAAGAAATACTTCAGAGAAAAATATTTCAGACAAAGGTAGTGTCTAAAGGAGGACAATTAATTAATGATGAAATCAATTCTCGAAATTCCATTTTCAAATTCAGACCGAAGTCACCGGCATTTTTATAAATGGAATTTATATGATTTTTTAAAAAACAATATGATTTCTTTAGTTATCCTGCATATAAGAATATTAAAGTAAAGTTATTGAAAAATCATATGCAGTTAAAGAGATGTTTAACAAGTGATGTTTATTCTAGTATATTTTGACATGAAATACAAAATATCTCTAAAGAAAACACAATTGCTCATAAAAAAATTATATAATATGCAACTATATTTTTTAAAGAAACTGTGTGTGTTTCTTTACTCCAATTAATTCATCTCATTATTCTGTACATAAAAATATTCAAATAGCCAAAAAATTAATAGTTCACCAGAAGTTAATGTGTTAGAATAGATCGAATATTAAAAGTCTCATAAACTGTTGTTTTTTTTAAATAATTTTTAAGACATTCTTTCTTAAAGTATAAATAAATGATTCACCTTGTATGTAGATGCATATATACGTATACGTACATATTATATGGAAAAAGGTGTTTGCATATATACAGTGCAGGCAAAAAGTTCGTCACTTTTGCCGACAGTTCGTTTGCACACAAAAAAAATTATTGTCTACAGTTCGATTGGCTACATGAATAAAAATTGGACACAAATAAAAATTTTAGAATCAGAGTTACTTTTACCTACATTATTATTGTGTGCAAGGCAATAATTTTTGTGTGCAAACAAACTGTCGGCAAAAGTAATGTAGGCAATCGATTGTAGGCAAAAGCAACCATCTCTATAGAACTGTTTTATCGCGCATTATCAATACATATAAGTGACTCCTTTTTTCATCGACAAGAAATACATTTTAATAAAATATGAATAACAAATCGAAGGACTGTTTCTATACAAAACAAATAATAATAAGTAACGGGCAAAAGTAAGAGTCAACACATTTCTTTGAAGTTAACAAAAAATATATTATAATTAACAGAGGTAAAATTACATAACGCAAAAATTAGAACCGAAATTACGAAAATGATTAAAAGTTACAAGTTTCGGCTATCGGATCGAGTCTTCTTCAGACATTAACATAACGAAAAAATCGCAGAATGAAATCAATTATCGCAAATGATCGCATATACCGAACATTCACAGTTCGGGTGAGTCTTGATGTCGAGTTTAATTATGTCCGTACGATTGAACCATCAAATGTATTAAAGATATCTTGGCAAAGTTCTAGTTGATAAAAAGATAAATTAAAAGCGTACTACAAAAACAATCCACGCGTAAATAAGTTGACATGCTGGAAATCTAATAAAAAATAATAAGAAATATAATAAAACTCACCAGAACTCATGTGTAACAAATTCAAAAGAGCGTATCCAAAAAGGAATAAAAAACTTTTTAAAATATAATATATATCGAAAGAAGGAACGCAGATGTGTAAACCAGATATTACGTGTCGATTATTATATACGTTCGGTAGTGCGGAACAACATAGACTGAGAGAGACGGACTATTAGTATTAGAAAGTCAAACTTTATTTATGATGGGAATATAAGCCTTGTGGAGGCCATCGGTGTCAGTTGTAAATTGAGAATCGTCTCTCTCTTTCCATGGGATGGTTAGAATTGAAATTCAAAAACCTCCCTGAAAAGGTCGGCTTACGGCACCAATCAAAACCAAACCTGTTCCCATCAATAGATATAGTAACATCCAGAAAATTAATTTCGTCTCCCCCCAATTCTGAAGTAAATTGTAAACGCGGATGGAATGAATTAAATTGTTCTAATATCAATTTTCGAGGGAACAACCGCAGTACAAATGTCATCCATGTATCTAAAATAAAATGCTACATCTAAGTCCAACGACATCAAGGACACTGTCTCAAGTCTCCTCATCACCAAGTCCGTCACCAAGTTTTTTCGTTATGTTAATGTTTGAAGAGGGCTCGATCCGGTAGCCGAAACTTGTATTGTAACTTTTAATCATATTCGTAATTTCGATTCTAATTTTTGCGTTATGTAATTTTACCTCTGTTAATTATAATATATTTTTTGCTAATTTCAAAGAAATGTGTTGACTCTTACTTTGCCCGTTACTTATTATTATTTATTTTGGATAAAATATGAAATCAAGAGAATAATAAAATTAGTAAAAAGATCAATAACTTACAATTGTCTAATTCTTATAACAAAATTAAAAATATAAAACATATTAATTTTAACATATGTATTAAAAAATTGCTAACAAGACCCAACCTTCTGATTTTATTTCTTATAAAATTAATAAAATTTTAATGCAGGAATTTGTAGATAATTTGATTGAAAAATATCTGGTAAATGTCAACTCGTTATCTTTTGAATTGAATTATAAATTTAACAACATTAATGAAAAATGTTATTAATCTGAGTGGTAAAAATATTCCTAACAACGTTAAATTTATTTTGCAATTAGGACAATTCAATTTAATAATAAACAATATTATTAATAAAGATAAAATAACAATATATTGAACTTATTAAACATATTAAATTTAATCTAAATAAAAAGAGTCAATATCTACCTTACAGAAAAATTACAATTTAGTAATCCTAATAATTATAATAACAATTTAACTAAGAAAGGTATTGAAGAACTAAAAAATTTGTTTCTGATCCAAATGTACTAATTACCAGAGCTGACAAAGACAATACTACTGCATTACTAGATTTGAATGGCTTTAACAACAAAATGCATGACATATTATCAGATCGTTATACATATACAATAATTAATAAAAATCTTTTAAATAAAGTGACGACGAAAATTCTGATATTTGTAACCAGTTGGAAAAATAAAAAGTATATAGATCAATATACTTATAGGAAAACATATAATTCTGACGGAGATCTATCGATATCATATAGGTTTACCAAAGTACATAAAGAAGGCAATCATTTAAGAATTATTAGTTGTATAAATAGTCCCTTCTTCAATCTTGCAACTTTCTTAAAGGATATTATTGACCAGAGAAACAAATTTTAGTTACATTAAGAATAGTTCCGAATTGGAAAAGCATTAATGGCATGTCTATTCAACAAGATTATGAAATTGTTTCGTTTGACATTATGTGACATTATGTGTATTATATCAATATACACTAATATTCCTAATGAATTAGTCTTGAAATACATATAGAGAAAATGGGAATTAATACGTAAGAATACCACATAACATTCAATGAATTTCTAAATGCAATGTCTATTGTTTTAAACTCTACTTTTTCCAAATTTACCGATGTAATTTTCAAACAAATATTTAGTTTGCGTATGGCAACTATATTTCCTCTGTCCTCTATTTTAGTGAACTGCGATACAAGACTTAGAAAATGACATTTTTAAAACATTAACGTTTTCTATTCCTTTTTACTATCATTACGTCGACGATATTATTTTAGCTACTAAAAAAGATCAAATTGAAACAATTTTGTGCATGTTCAATTTGTATCACGAAAGAATACAATTTACTGTTGAATATTGCGATGGAAAAATTAGTTTCTTGGATGTTAAATTATTAATTAAAAATGAATGATTATTTTTGATAATTATAAAAAAACCTACAAATTCTGGTAGGCACTTAAACTTTAACTTTAATTAAACAAAAGATAGGTGTAATTATTGAATAATTATACAGAATTTTATTTCTTGCACATCCAAAATGTCATGAAAAAAATATTTATTAATCAATACTTTTCTAAATAATGGTTATCCTTTGAAGTACCTTTATTCTACTATTGATGAATCAATTGATGAAAAAAAAACACATAATTGTTTTAAAAAAATGTATGCAAAATGAATATTTTTAAAATAAACGATTGTGTGTTTTCTTTCCACCAATTGATTCATTTCATTATTTTGTTAATGAAAATATTCAGAAATGATTATCAAAAAATTAATAGTCACGAATTATTTAACATTTTATGTTAAATTATATGCTAGAATAAGATATAAAATATCTCGTATCACCTATATAACGCAAAATCGTAGTATACTCGACGATCACCAGCATCGATGAATTATATAAAAGAATCAACAATACCTTTGATATAATTTGATCTCAATACGCATTGGTACACATAAGTTTTTTTAATTTTAGGAATCAGAAGCACTTTGGAGCTGCGAGTAGTTTCTTATATATATAATACTGTTATGCCCGTGCTTTGCCGACGCCCGTGATGTAGCGAAAAGCACGAATCGCCGATTAGGCATTCATCTGTCTTACTACAAGATCGTCAGATTTAGATGTGAGCTGTCGGACGTATCTCTTGATTGCTCCATCTAATATCTTTCGCGGTGTTCTATTCTGTACTCTTTATTAATAAACGTTTCTTGTGCTTTTCTTAACATTCGTGTTGTTCATTTCGGCGGTTCGGGAGTGCATGTGCGCGTCCGCGAGCGCGACCTCGTAAATCGGCCGCATGGGCGTAACAATACGTTTAAAACGTACGTTTTATACGTATAACATATGATATTATACGTACAAAAACTATATACAATATATTACGTTTAATACATGCCCAATTCTATTAGAGATATATTTTGTGTATGAATAATTAATAGAATAATTAATTTTAAATTTCACATTATTAGTAAGTAAGTATTTATTTGCCTTCACATAAGTGATTACAAAAAACTTCCAAATTTTACACTTTCTTAAATTCTTAATTTCTATTTCATTCCTCTCCTTATCTTCTCTCCTCTCTTTCGTTTTGCCTTTTCTTCGCATTTTGTATTTCTCTCTCTTTCTCTCATTCTCACACATACATACATACACACACACATATATATACATACGTATAATATTTATTATGCCACACCCACACCCTTGCACACACGCACATATACTTGCCCAGACCCTCTCGTCCACACCCTCCCACCCACACCCACTCCCATAGCCTCCCAGCTGACCATTTTCATTTATTTTCTCTTTCTCTCCCTATCTTTCTATCTTTCTCCTCCCTTAAACGTTCTATTTTCCTCATCCATTCATACCCCCGTCCATCCTCGTTTAATATCTCTAAATTTCTTCCGCCTTTTTCATTTACGTACTCACAGTTTTTCTTCAGATGCTCAATGTCTTCTCTTTCCATATCACACAATCTGCATTTCCTATCCTCTTCTTTCATCCAATACTTATTTCCTCTCTCTTCATTCCCACATCTCCATCTTGCTATTTGTACCATCTTCTTCCCTTTTTTCCTTCCACACCTTCGGATGTACTCTGGTATACCATTGACTCTTTCATAGTTCTTACACGTTCTTGATTTTTTTTACCTTTTCTCCTCTCTCTTGCTCATCCACCTCGATATCTCTCTCTCTTACCCTGTCCCATTTGTTCTCCCCATATTCATTTAGACTTATCTCACTGACGCCTCCTCTCCATAAATAATCCCTTCTCTCTACACTCTCTCTTGTCCAATCTATCCACTCGCTTTTCCTTTCCTCCTTTCTCCTCTCCATCATACACAATTTCCCAATCTCTCCTCCTTCTCCTTTCTCTATCCTTTCTTCCCATCTCCCTGCCCGCCAGCCTGTCTCCACTCTAAGTTTATTTCTTTTTAATTCCTCCCTAACGATATAACCTGGTGTTGTCCTTTCCAGTCCTAATACCCATTTCAAGTACTTATCCTGTACGGCTTCAATTTCTTTCCACTCTTTATAACCCCATATTTCCACCCCATAGTATAAAATCCCTTTAACTACGCTGTCAAACAGCTTTAGCCTCCATCTCACATCCCCCTTAAATTTCCTCTCTCCGTAACTCCAAATCCAACCCATTGCCACTCTTGCCTTTCTTATCCTCTCCCTAATGTGCTCCTTATCTTCCCCATTCCTTGTCATCATGTATCCCAGGTACTTATATTTTTTAACTTCTTCTAATCTGTCCTTTCCCCACCACCAAAATCTCTCTTTTTCCCTTCCTCCTTTATTCTTAAACACCATGACCTTTGATTTTTCAGTGCTTATTTCTAATTTTTTCTCTTCCAGGTATTTTTTGAATCTTCTAATCATGTCTCTTAGACCGTCCTCCCCATCTGCTACCAACACGATATCGTCCGCATATTCGATCGACCAAACTCTATCATTCCCTATTTTAACTCCTCCCCTTCCTTTCTTCAATTCTTCCTCTATGTCCGCCAAATATATATTAAATAAGGTCGGGCTCAAGGGGCACCCTTGTCTCACACCTTTCTCTACCCAAAATTCTTTCGATACTTCCTCTCCTATTTTTACTACACACCGCGTCTCCTCGTATATTTCTTCTACTCTCTGTATCAGGTCTTCATTTATCTTCCGTTTTCTCATCATTTCCCACAAAATTTTCCTATCTAACCTATCAAAGGCCGCCTTTAGGTCCACAAACAAAGCGTATACTCTTTCTTTCTTCTTCATCCCTTTTCCTATCACATGCTTCAATATTTTTATATTCTCCACTGTTCCTCTTCCCTTTCTAAACCCCGCTTGTGATCTACTCCATCCACCTTTTTCATCCAAATCTTTCACCAACCTCTTATTCAATATATTTGCATACATTTTATATCCGGTACTTGTAAGTGTCACTCCTCTATGGTTTGCTGTTTCCTTCCTGTCTCCTCTCTTCCAGATTGGTACCACCACCCCCACTCTCCATTTCTCAGGAAAGCCGTCCCCCTCCCACACTCTTTTTATTACTCTACCCACCTTAATACTAATCTTCTCTCCACCTTCTTTCCATGCCTCGTTTCTAATTCCATCTAATCCTGCTGCCTTTCCCTTTTTTAACCTCTTTATCTCCATATTTACCTCTTCTTGATTTATCCCCTCTTCTCCCTTTTTACTCCTCTTCTTTCTCTGTGTAATTTCCTTCTTTTCCTCTACTCCTCCCAATGCCTCTTTAAAATGTTTTTCCCATTCCCGCATTTCAATTTCTTTACACACTCCCTCCTTCTTTTTCCTACCTCTGTTTATAAAATTCCATGCCTCTGCTTCTGTCTTTATATTTTCTATCTCTTTTTCTTCTCTTTTCTTATATTCCTCTTCTTTTTTCTCATACAGACTTCTATACTCTCTTCTACACCTCACATATTCTTGGTATCCCTCTTCCCTTTCTTTTCTGTATTTTCTTCTCGCTCTATTCAGCTCTCTCTTTTTCTCCTTACATTCTTTATATATATATCCCACCAAGGGCACCACCCTATTCTTCTCCTCTTCCCTTTTCTCCTGACTTTCACCGCCTTCGTTATTTCTCTTTCTATCTCTTCCCACTCCTCATTTACCTCTTTGTCTTCCTCTTTCCATTCCACTTCTTCCATCCTCTTCCTGTACTCTCTTACTCCCTCTTCCGACCAATCTTGCACTCTTCCCTCTTCTTCCCCTTTCTCTTCTTGCCTTGCATACTGGTTCTTGATTTCAAATATCAGCGGCTGATGGTCTGATTCCACCCTGCATCCTACTTCAAACTTGGCCACTCTTTGCCATCCCTCCCAATTCACTATTCCATAGTCAATTACTGACTTCTTACCCGCCTTTTCGTATGTCCATTCTCCCTCCTCATCCCCATATTTCCCCCCATTTAGCAATATCCACCCTCTTTCTTCTATTAAATCTATCAAGTCTCTCCCTTGCTTGTTTATAATTTCGTCCTTTGACTCCCTCTCTTCATCTTCTCCTTCTTCCTTATTCTCCCACCCTCCGTTTTTTCCTACTCTTGCATTGAAATCCCCGGCCAACACCAAAATCTCTTCTTCCCCCTCTTTAATCCATTCCTTTAAATTGTCCAACACTTTTTTATTTCCATCTCTATTATATACTGTTACTACTCTCCATTTTTCTCCATCCGTCTTCATAGCCCTTTCTTGAAACCCCTCTTTCTCTTCATACCCAATGTCTATCTCCTCCAACTCCACTCTCATTCCAGTAATAATTCCCCCTTTCGCTCTCCCTTTCCTACATTCTTTACTTGCCGGTTGACATCTCCACTTCCACCCCTCTGGCATCTTCTCCTTTAATTTCTCCCACTCCCTTCCATCTACCCATGTTTCTGTCAGACCAATTATATCAAAATCTTTTAGAAATTCCCAGAAATCCTCTTCTTTTCTTTTTAACCCTGCCACATTCCATGTTACCCCGCTCACTATTTTTTCTTTCATATTCCTCCCTTTCTTTCTATCTTCTGTTTTACATGTTTTGCTGATACTATTTTCGTTCACTGTGAAGGCTCTATTTAAAAAATCTTTTCATTCATACATTTTCTCTCCTCATTCCATACATATTCTCTACCATTCATCCATGCTCTTCCGATCCCTACTTTCACACTCATACCTTTTTCTCTCTCACTTTTTGCCCATACTCTCATTGCACTCTGTCTTTCTCTTTCATTCTTTGTCAAATCATCATCTACATATATTGTTGTTCCTTTCAATTTATTCTTTTTTTCCATTATCATTCGTTTCTCATCCATACTATATAATTTCACTAAAATTAAACTATCATCCTCCCTACTTCTGAGTTTAAATACATCTTTTACTTTAATTCCCCTATCTTTTACCCCTATTTTCTCAAAAACCTTCGTCACCGCATCCATAACCCTTCCCCCTTCTACTTTTTCCCCCCTCACTACTATATTTAATCTCCTTTCTCTTCTCTCTTGCTCCTGCGTTCTCCTCTCCGAGTCTTGAATGATCTTTCGCATTTTCTCTAATTCGCTTTCCAAAATTTTCCGAGCAATTCTTTCTTCTTCTCTAAATTTTTCTATTTCTTTTTTCATCTCATTCTTTACCTCTCTTCTCACTTCTTCCATTAGTTCTTTTGATTTGTTTTACAATCTCTTCCCTTAGTCTTGCCAGCAACAACTCTTTTACCGTATCCTCCCTCTGCTTATTCATTATTTTCTCGATCTTTTCCATGTCTATGCCGTCCATACCGTCTTGGCTCGGCTCACCTTCTTTTGCCCGTTTCACACTTTGCGTTATTCCCTTGTCGTCTTCCTCCCCGCTGCCGGAGGCGGCGTTCGTTCTTCCCCTCTTCGACAACAGCGATACAATGCTGTTCGCGCTGTCCCTTCTACTTTTCCCGAGACTTTCTGCCTTCGTTGGTCTTCCCCTTGGTTTCTTCCTCTCCGTCACTTTCTCTTGCTTCGCTTCCTCTCTGTCTCCCTCTTCCGAACCTAGCCCCCACTTGTCTCCTCCTTCAACCCACCTCTTCCCTCTACAACTATCTACTTCTCCCGGTGCTATAAATGTCTCTTCTTTCTCTACTTTATCCTTCTTCCTCTCACTCATTCCCTCTTCCCGTCCGCGCTCACGCACCACCCTTTCCAATCATTGTCTTTGTCGCTGTTTTTACTTCTTTCTCGTTCTGTCGCGCGCTCTCTCTTTCTCTCTCTCTCTCTCTCACTGCTCTCTCCTACCCGGCAACACACGTTTAAATGCCGCACCGAACGATTCTTTCCTCTCGACGATTTCCTCTCGCACTTGCGCAGAAGACTGCGTTTCTCGCACGTGCTCGCTATCGAAGTCTCTTGTTCCGAACAACGATGAAGATTTTCGGGATGAAGCCCGGTGTTCGTTGCATGGAAGCCCAAGGTATTCGAAGATTAGCGAGTATAGCAGTCCCACAGAGATTTTCTTCGTATTCCCCTCCCCCTCCCCGAACAGTCAGCCCTCCTGCCTTTCGGACGTCGAATGGCACCTACCGCTCGTTGGATTGAGGTTAGGTCACTTACTTCCCTTTTATACTCTTCTCAGCTCGCATCAGATTTATTTGCGAGCTGCTTTTTTGCCCAGCTCTCGATTTTAGAGACTCGCGTCTTCTGCGCGTGCGCCCTCCAAAAAATTCCAAATTTCACATTATTAATAAAGAAATATAATTAAATAAAAATAATTAATTATAAAAATCAAATATTTAACAATTATGTCACTTTTTCATAAAATATATATGCTACATTTTTAAATACGTATACATTTTTTGTGATTTATTAAAATGTATCTCAAATGAAATTATTAAACTACTACGCATGATATTTATTTTAATAGTTTTTAATAAATTAGAAAATATAATTTTATATTTTTGTATAAGTCGGTGGACTGCAAAAAATTAGATAATTAGCAGGCATGCGATCTATGAGCTGCAGGTTGCGCATCACTGGCTTGTGGAATAAGGAGAAAATACAAAAAAAATTTATCTAACACATGGGCTGAAAAGTCCCGAGCCTAACAAAGAAAACACGGTTTTTTTCGTTGAAAGTTAGTTTTATTCATCGACGTAATTTCCATCAAGAACAATGCAATCATTCCAGCGCCGCTCTAACATTTCAATACCACTTTTGTAGAACGATTTATCTTTTGCCTCAAAATAGGCCTCAGTTTCAGCGATAACCTCTTCATTCGAGCGAAATTTCTTACCGGCGAGCATTTTCTTTAGGTCTGCGAACAGCCAGTAGTCGCTGGGAGCCAAATCTGGCGAATACGGTGGATGTGGGAGCAATTCGAAGTTCAATTCATGTAATTTTGCCATTGTTTTGATTGACTTGTGACACGGTGCGTTGTCTTGATGAAACAAAATTTTGCGTCACTCTTAGCACAATAACTCACAAAGTAATGAATAGAATATCATGAAATTTTAACAGCTGTCTTTTGAAGATTAGCACACACTGAAAAAGAGGTGAATGTAATAAAACTAGCGCTATCTCTGTGTTAGGCTCGGGACTTTTCAGCCCATGTATTATAAAGAAAAATGATTTAATTTTAAAAAATCATATGAAAAATAATTTTAAATTTAATTTATGTTAACGCAATTTTTAACTGAATAAAATTGATTTTTTAAGCCATTAATTTTTATTTTATTTTAACTTAATTTAAAAACATATTAATTTATCAAGTGTTGTTTACTAAGGATTATTTTATATGTTTACTAAAGTACTATGATTTACTTTAAAAATGGATAATTTTAAATGAATACATAAATTTTGTTTATTATACGTGTTTACTATATGTGACTACATAATAATTATGTATACGAATTTATTAATGGTAATAATTTATTTTTGTTTCAGTGTATATTTTACTTTTTTAAATTCTTTTTATTCTATAAAAGTTTTCCTTTTCATGAAAACTACTGATCTAGCAAATTAAAAAGTAAAACATAAATGGCATTGTTTTTTGTTATTTATGTAAACTTACCTTTTTAAAAAAAAGGTAAAAAAGAAAAACACGCGGGCTTTTCGTGAAGAATCATTTGGACCGGTTTCATCAACGCCAATTATTTAATTGGCCGTGGAACTGATTAATTGTATTTGTTGTTTAGTAGAATTGACCACTTATGGTTGACACCGATTCGGCTTGATCGAGTTGATGAAATCGGCTTTTTGTATATAATACTAACTATCTTTGTATATAATACTACTATCAAACCAAATTAATGGTAATTTTAATAGTAGTTCTAATTTTTTTTCAAGGATATTCTTATTGAAGAAGATCTTATTCCAATTCAAATAATGGCAACTTTAATTCTCTGTCAGAAATTATTACTCTTCGAAAAAAATTAATATATCAAATAAAAAATTAAAACTCAGATGCTACAATATTAACTACTAATGTTAAATTGTATTAAATTAAAAAGTAAAGCACAAATGGTATTGCCTCTTGTTATTTACGAGTATTTAACTTTAATGATATGTATCATTTGTATAAAAAATTTGATATCAACAAAATTGGCGTTAAGTGAAATTCGTCAAAATTTTATGTATTATTCATAAAAAAGATTTGATATCAACAATTGGCACCAAGTTAAATTTTATTTAATTTGGATATCAAATTATATAAATAATATTATTTTAATGATATTCTTATAAAAGATTTGATATCAAGAACTGGCGAAAAGATAAATTCCATTTCTTTATACCATGCCAAATTAAATAAATAATGAATATTAATCTAATATGTATCATTTGTATAAAGGAATTGATATCAACAACTGTAGCGCCAAGTTAAATTCTACTATCAAAATAAAACTCAAGTGATACTATCTTTATTATTATTTACTAATCCAAATAATACTATTTTTAATTTTTATAAAATAAAACCTAATTATACGTATATCTTGTTGAAGGATCTTCCTATTCTGATCTAAATGGTTTAAATTCTTCTTAAATGAAATTAGTATATCACAATTCATTCAAAGCCATTTTCTCTTTCAACTGAAGTAGTGGTTATGTAATTCTGCTTTAAAATATTATACAAAACATTATCACAAAATTGCGTTACTTTGCTCAATTTAAGTATCATTACAAAAAATTAAAAAGGTAACCGTATAAAACAAAAAAATTTAATTTAAATAGGAAAATTTTTCAAAAACACTTAGTGCTGCTAGATCTCGATATAATAATATAGTAGTAAAATATGAATGTAATATTAAGAAAAATAAAAAAAATAAAAATGTAATACTGGACAACAAAATTAACGCAACACTTGTTCACTCTGCAAAAATAGGCAAATTTCAAGATACAATAACTTCGTCAAAAATTGTCGTATCGGGATGTTTCAAAAAGCATTTTACAGGTAGAAACCTTTACTTTTCGGATCGCTGCTTAAAAAAATGATCTCATAGAGATTTTATGAAGTTACACAAAAATAAATAAAGATATATCAGACCTCAAAATTTTTTATGAAATTTGGAGTTCCATGGAATGGACTAAAAATTGTATACAAATGCGATTTATATCATTCAAAAGAGCGAATCTTTATCTTTAATTTACTTTTTTACGAAGCTTCGTACGATTTTTTTTCATCGAGTTATTCAACGTTGAAGCAAAAGGAGGTCTAATATATCTTTATTTATGTTTTGTGTAACTTCATAAAATCTCTATGAGACCGTTTTTTTAAGTAGCGAAAAGTAGAGGTTTCTACCTGTAAAATGCTTTTTAAAACATCCCGATACAATTTTTGACAAAGTTATTATATCTTGAAATTTGCCTATTTTTGCAGAATGAATAATGCGTTAATTTTGTTGCCTAGTGTATTAGATAGATTAGTAATTTTCATGAAAAGAAAAGCTTTTATAGAATAAAAAGAATTTAAAAAAATAAAATATACACTAAAATAAAAATAAATTATTACTATTAACAAATTCTTATACATAATTATTATGTAGTCAGATATATTAAACACATATAATAAACAAAATTTATGTATTCATTAAAAATTATCCATTTTTAAAATAAATCATAGTACTTTAGTAAACATATAAAATAATTTAGTAAACAACACCTGATAAATTAATACGTTTTTAAATTAAGTTAAAATAAAGTAAACATTAATAACTTAAAAATCAATTTTATTCAGTTAAAAATTGCGTTAACATAAGTTAAATTTAAAATTATTTTTCATATGATTTTTTAAAATTAAATCATTTTTCTTTATAGATAAATTTTTTAACGCTTAATTTATATTGGGAAATAATGTTTTGAAATGTAACTGCAAAAAATACAAGTAATATAGTGTATTAGTAATATGTTTTATATATATAATTATATAACTGCACAAGAGATTTATTTGCTAATGCAATAATTTTCATTTAAATTTTATATTTTATAAAATTAAATTGTACATTTTATTGCACATGTAATATACAGGATGATCCATTGAAAATCTTAAACATTTTACTTAAAAGAAGATGTTGCATCGTTATTATTCATAAAATTAATATTAATAACTGTTAATACTCACGTTTTTGCACAAAAAGTTAGTGTTAAAATATTCAAATTAAAATATTCAGAGATCTTTACCTGTATCAGTATAACAGTAATATTATTATAACATATTAAAATAACAATCTGAACTTAATATAACCATTACATTTACAAATAGTAAAGAGTGACCGCAAAAAAAGGGTTTTTTCCTCCGTTTTTAGGCCCCCAATTTTTGGACTGAAAAAATTAGACTGAACTATGTGCCAAATGATACACAATGAGATATTAACTGTGATTAATGTCTGAATATAAAGTAAAATTTGACAGCTCAGTTCCAAAATTGAAGATCCAAAGAACGAGCGATTTTTACGGTCACTCTTTTTAAGACTCTACATAATCAACTAACAAAACATTTACGAAGAAACGTATTGGATTATCTTTATTAATGAAGATTACAAAATCTTTCATTCGATTCTCAAAATCACCGAAAATCAATCAATCACACAATCAAATTATTAACTATGCCACCAATCATAGTGGAAGGGATTGACATAGTTATATAGCTTAGTTGGACAAATCACGCTTCTTTTGTGAATGGAGATACCGTTCAGAGTACCAAGTCTGCTAACTGTAAAGAAATGAATGATGTTGTTACGATCAGATGCCGTTATGTATTCTTTTCTCTTTTCGCGCTTCATTTCTAAAGCGTTCAGAGAGATGCTATTAGTGCTACTTCTGCTCATTCTATCTTCGTTGTTTATTAGACGTAATATAAAGACACGTAACAAACAAAAATTATATCTAGCAAGCGCGCTACCAGCGCGCCATAATCAATGTTATAAATCCCTATATTCAATAACATTTAGCATGGTCTACAATAAATTATATTAATAACTAATAATCTCACGTTGTTCATTGGTTACGTTTACACAGTGCATTTAGGCCGCGGCCTATATAATAATAAATATCCTTATTTATCCTGTAGATTAAACGAAAACACCTATCGTATAGTTTGCGGATTAAGCGCACGGTATAAACGTAGTTATTGGGCCTCTATACGTACGTTTAGTCCGTGATCCGTGATAGAGAGTCTATAATTAGAAAGTCGCCAAATTGACTCAAACCGCTCGTGATTGGTTCAGGGCGCGTGATACTCAGAAAAAAATTGAATAACAATGATGCAAACTACGGCTTTTATTTTCCTATCATTATCATTCTAACCTTTTCGAGCGCCACGCGCCCTGATCCAATCAGCAAGCGATTCGGGTCAAGTATATAATTGGCGACTCTCTGATTATAGGCTCTCTATAGTCCGTGTCATCTACACGATAGATATCTTTGTACTTATAGGTTAAACTAGATTTGTGATTGGTTTATATTTTTTGATCTAACGGAATAAATCATATCGCGGATGTTCATGAGACGTTGCAGTTGCATATTCTGTATATGTATGCGCATCCAGAAGGTTCAGATAGGAATTGTTCAATTATTCCCTAGATTCTACAGAAAGCGAAATAATTTCGATTAGAATTTATTCCAAACAGTTTGACGATAATACGTGTCCTGTTTCTGTTTTGTTCGTCGCTTTTATATTTATAAGATGCATTTTTTGCAATTTCTTCTACATATACAATTTTTACGTATAATCTAACGTAAGTCAGCTTTTTATTTTAATATAGAAGTTCTCAATAAATCTGTTTGCGTTATTCAAAATCCCTAAATATTTTTGCACTTAAAATGAGGTAAATATATATTTGGAAATTGAAAAAAGAGAAAGCGAAGATGTTGAGTGAAAAAAGTGCAACGCGAACAGACCTCTAATGGCTCTAATATTTTTCAGTTACATTTATAAATACAAGTTCTCAAAATATGATGATTTTGTTGACGAAAATTTTATGGCGAATTTACTAAAATTTGGCGATTTTAGCTGTGTTCCAAAATTCACTGCCACTGCTGAAAATATATAGTGTATGTAACATAAATTGTAGATTTTCAGTGCTGGCAGTGAATTTTGGAACACAGCCTTTCTTGTGCTTAATTTGGACAAATCACGCCTCATTTGCGAGTGGAGTTAAGAGTTAAGAGTACCAGATCTGCTAACTGTGAAGAAATGAATGTTGCTACGATCAGATGCCGCTATGTGTCCTTTTCTCTTTTTGTGCTTCATTTCTAGTGCGTTCGAAGAGATGCTATTAGCGCTACTTATGTCATTCTATCTTCGTTGTTTATTAGACGTAATACAAGGATAACATATAAAAACTATATCTAGCAAGCACACTATCAGCACCATAATCGATGTCATAAATCCCTATAAAATTCCCACAGAAAATAGATATATGTGATGTGACCATGGATTGCAAGCGCCATATTCGCCTCTTGCGCAAAAAATGCCAAAAGGACAAATCCTCCACTCCATAGCCGGCGACGATGACGTTTCTTAATCTTAATATAAAAGTTTCAGATTCGGATTTTGCGTCGTAATATCTCCACTCGTAAGGCACGTAGAGAAAAAATAAAAATATTTTCATTATATATTTAGACCGGATGCAATTGATTGAACACACTTAGAATCTGATCAGTTCAGCCCTTATTGAGATCCAATAATCTCGATCCCTGACAACTCGCCAGCTCGCGTAAAGTAGCCACGGTATTGTCGCTGAGTGTAGTTTAACGCCGAGACACTACCAGTGTCTCCAGATAGAGATTGTACAATACATATATATTAATCAAGTAACACTCGATCATAACGATCATGGTAAAATCAAGATGATGTCAGCTTGACGAAAATTTATCTAATTTTACATCTGCTTTAACTTCACTGTGACATTATGTTACTTGAATATTGCTAAAATTATAAAAAGTAAAAAAATTAGAGCCTAAATATTGTTGAATAAAATATTGAAAGAAAGAACTGTAATAGGCACTAACGTTCCTCAGAATTATTTTTGAATACATCTTTTGTCATAATGTACAATAGAAGTTAGAATTTTAATCCATTTCTTTA
Organism: Trachymyrmex septentrionalis; assembly: GCF_001594115.1. NCBI lineage: Eukaryota > Metazoa > Arthropoda > Insecta > Hymenoptera > Formicidae > Trachymyrmex > Trachymyrmex septentrionalis. The sequence goes on from NW_017305437.1 coordinate 46,549, forward strand.
TTATCGCGTGCACACCGCAAAACTTATTAATAACAATTATGAAATTGAACATTATATGAAAAAATGTATATTTATATCTATTTCGATTATATTATATTAAACGTCTATTTCTACACAACGAATAATCGCCGACTAAAAGAAAATTACAAGATTGCAAAAGGCGATTTCCCACAATTGTCTTTGCAGTGTACTCATTGTCCCATTTTTATATGGGAATATACTATATATGCACGCATGTATAATTGCAGTGACTGCAATTTCGTAAACTCGAACTGCCACCATTTAGGGAATGAAATCATGGAACAAAAAACATGGACCGCGTCTACATTTACTTTGACCGCTTGCACAATGTATTCATAAGCTAGATTCGGTGACGGAGTCACCAAACGGAGTTATCATATAAAGTTCTCATTCTGAGAAGAGTGTCACTTATGAATGCTTGTAATGTACATGGCCTTATTTATAATGAACGTAATGAATTAAATTCTCAGAGAGAAAAACGGAGCATGACTCATTTGATAAAAGCGCAAACGGAACATTCCATTGGCGAACAGCATTGCAATGCGTTCTAGAATATATTTATTTACTGACATAGTAATCAAACAAAATCAAAGAATGACATTTTATGAAATAAACATTTTATTTAGAATTTTTCTCGTTATATTGAACTTTCATTAACAACAATAAACTAATAATAATAATATTGATGATAATACGTAGGCTGCTGGGAAAGTTTCTGCAAACAATATGAAAAAAAAACATGTAAAATTCGGTAAATGGCTTTATTGTTTTCGAAGTATTCGCCTTTAAGATCGATACATTTTTACATACGCTCGAACCAATTTTCGAAGCATTTTTTCCACTCTAAGGCTGTAACCTCAGAAATCAGTGTACGAAATGTTTTAACAGCTGCTTCAGGCGATTCAAATCGCTCACCACGCATCTTATTTTTAATGTCTGGGAACAAAAAGAAGTCATTAGGTGATAAATCAGGTAAATACGGATAATGAGTCATCAATTCGATATTATTACTGGATAAAAAATCTACGGTTTGACGTGCTGTGTGACAGCTGGCGTTGTCATGATGAAGGATGATGCAACGATTTCAGTTTGTTCTACGCAATTCATTTATGACTTCTGGCAAACAAATTGTTGTATACCAATCAGTATTTACAGCCCTTCGATCCTCTAAAGCTACGGTTGTCACATGTTCGGTATAACGGGAGAAATAAGCATCATTTGCTTGGCAGAACTGCGTGAACGAACAACGTTTGTTGGTTTCGGTTCATTTTGAAATACCCAAACAGTGGATTGTTGTTTACTTTCGGGCTCATACGAATAGATTCATGTTTCGTCCCCAGTAACGATGTTGTAGACCAAATTTGACCGACCTCGGTTGAATTTCTTGAGCATTTCTTTGCTCCATTTAACACGAGCCTGTTTTTGAGCTTTGGTCAAATTGTGTGGGAGTCAACGACTGCAAAGTTTTCCGTAAGCTCAAGTAATCATGCAAAATCGTATGTATTGCTTTCATGTCAATGCCTGAATCTTGCGGTATGTTATATGCCGGTCTCGCTCAATCATTTCATGCATCAACATTAGTGCCAACAACAGACGTGGATGGACGACCTTCACGGAATTCATCACTATGAAAGGTACGTCCACGCTGGAATTCGGCAAATCAATTATAAACAGTCCTATTGGATAGTGCTTCATCCCCAAAAACCAAATGAAGTCGATCGATGCATTGTTTCGGAGTTAGATTACATTTGTAATCGTAAAAAATCATTGCCCGAAAATTTTTACGCGAAATTTCCATTTTCTTACAAAATAACTTCTTTTACAATACTATACAAACAAAACTAGTTGGCTTGGGTCAAAAACTTGGGACAAACTGTCAATTAAATTATAGGTAAAAAATTAATTTAATTTTACGGATATGATAGTAGCAGAACATTGGCGCCACTGGAAATATTAGATTGCAGAAACTTTTCCAACAGCCTACGTAATAATAACATTACAATAATAATAAAATTATAATACAATAATATAGAATAGTAACAATAATAATTTCATAATCTTAATAATGATAATATTATTAAGAAACATATTAAATATACACACATACAGGAGATTTAACATGAACTAAGTAGTGAGTGCATCAATTTTATATATAGAGTGTCCCACGTAATAGTGATCGCGATTTTTCCGGTATTTCTGATGATCTGACAAGAATTATTTTGAATAAAAGCTGGTCAGTTTCCAATCTCTCTCTCGACTACAAATTACAATATTCAAAATTTGCAAAATATTCTTTTTTAAAAAAAAAAGTCAAGATCATCCTAATTTTTTTAAATGATACTACAATATGTATTTTTTACTTCATGATATTATAATTTGATTTTTTCAAAATAATTCTTGTCAGATCATCAGAAGTACCAGAAAAATCGTGATCATTATTACGTGGGACTCTATATATAAAATTGATGCATTCACTACTTAGTTCATGTTAATCTTTGTATGTGTGTATATTTAATATGTTTATTAATAATATTATCGTTATTAAGATTATGAAATTATTATTGTTACTATTCTATATTATTGTAATGTAATTTTATTAGTATTGTAATGTTATTATTATTATCATCAATATTACTATTATTAGTTTATTGTTGTTAATGAAAGTTCAATATAACGAGAAAAATTCTAAATAAAATGTTTATTTCATAAAATGTCATTCTTTGATTTTGTTTGATTACTATGTCAGTAAATAAATATATTCTAGAACGCATTGCAATGCTGTTCGCCAATGGAATGTTCCGTTTGCGCTTTTATCAAATGAGTCATGCTCCGTTTTTCTCTCTGAGAATTTAATTCATTACGTTCATTATAAATAAGGCCATGTACATTACAAGCATTCATAAGTGACACTCTTCTCAGAATGAGAACTTTATATGATAACTCCGTTTGGTGACTCCGTCACCGAATCTAGCTTATGAATACATTGTGCAAGCGGTCAAAGTAAATGTAGACGCGGTCCATGTTTTTTGTTCCATGATTTCATTCCCTAAATGGTGGCAGTTCGAGTTTACGAAATTGCAGTCACTGCAATTATACATGCGTGCATATATAGTATATTCCCATATAAAAATGGGACAATGAGTACACTGCAAAGACAATTGTGGGAAATCGCCTTTTGCAATCTTGTAATTTTCTTTTAGTCGGCGATTATTCGTTGTGTAGAAATAGACGTTTAATATAATATAATCGAAATAGATATAAATATACATTTTTTCATATAATGTTCAATTTCATAATTGTTATTAATAAGTTTTGCGGTGTGCACGCGATAATAAAGAAATGGATTAAAATTCTAACTTCTATTGTACATTATGACAAAAGATGTATTCAAAAATAATTCTGAGGAACGTTAGTGCCTATTACAGTTCTTTCTTTCAATATTTTATTCAACAATATTTAGGCTCTAATTTTTTTACTTTTTATAATTTTAGCAATATTCAAGTAACATAATGTCACAGTGAAGTTAAAGCAGATGTAAAATTAGATAAATTTTCGTCAAGCTGACATCATCTTGATTTTACCATGATCGTTATGATCGAGTATTACTTGATTAATACATATGTACAATCTCTATTGAATTTTCTCCTTATTTCTTAAGCCAGTGATGCGCAACCTGTAGCTCATAGATCGCATGCCTGCTAATTATATAATTTTTTACAGCCCACCGACTTATACAAAAATATAAAATTATATTTTCTAATTTATTAAAAACCTATTAAAATAAATATCATGCGTAGTAGTTTAATAATTTCAATTGAGATACATTTTAATAAATCTCAAAAAATTTATACATATTTAAAAATGTAGCATATATTTTATGAAAAAGTAACATAATTGTAAAATATTTTATTTTTTATAATTAATTATATTTATTTAATTATATTTCTTTATTAATAATGTGAAATTTTAAGTTAATTATTCTATTAATTATTTATACACAAAATATATCCCTAACAGAATTGGGTATGTATTAAACGTAACTTATTATATACGGTTTTTATACGTATAATATCATATGTTATACGTATAAAACGTACGTTTTAAACGTATTGTTACGCCTGCGCGGCCGATTTACGAGGTCGCGCTCGCGGACACGCACACGCACTCCCAAACCGCCGAAATGAACAACACGAATGTTAAGAAAAAGTACAAGAAACGTTTATTAATAAAGAGTACAGAATAGAACACCGCGAAAGATGTTAGATGGTGCAATCAAGAGATACGTCCGACAGCTTACATCCAAATCTGATGATCTTGTAGTAAGACAGACGAATGCTTAATCGGCCATTCGTGCTTTTCGCTACACCACGGGCGTCGGCAATGCATGGGCATAACAGTATTATATATATGAGAAACTATTCGCAGCTCCAAAGTGCCTCTGATCCCTAAAAAAAACTCATGTGTACCAATGCGTATTGAGATCAAATTATATAAAGTATTGTTGATTCTTTTTGTATACATGATTCGTCGATGCTGGTGATCGTCAAGTTACTGCGATTTTGCATTATATGAGATATTTTATACCTTATTCTAGCATATGAAATAAAATGTTAAATAACTTGTAAACTATTAATTTTTTGATAATCGTTTCTTAATATTTTAATTAATAAAATGATGAAATAAATCAATTGATGGAAAGAAAACACAGAGTTGTTTATTTTAAAAATTATACATTTTTTTTAAACGACTATGTGTTTTCTTTTCACCAATTGGTTCATCTCATTATTCTGTTCATAAAAGTAAGATATGATTATCAAAAAATTACTAGTTTATGAGTTATTTAATATTTTATGTTAATATATGCTGCAATAAAGTATAAAATATTTTATAAACTATTGGTTTTTTTATATCTCTACCTTAATACTTTTACATGCAGAATAAATGGAGGAATTATATAATCTAAAAAAAGTTATATACTTCTACTTAGAAAAGTGGGAGTGGCCTTTATATCATCTTGACGCCTCAACTTAGAAAAAAAACAACGTGACCAAAATATTGTTCCCTTTGAAACCATTCCACTTTTATCTGTGTGACATTTTTTATATTATTAAAAATAAGCGAAATATTCAAGATGTTCTATTTAAGTGGATCACCCTGTATATGTAATATAAAATAATTGTGGCTGGAGTAAGCTTATTATTATTAATATGATATGTGTAATGAAATTATGACAATATATTAGGTGTAGTAAAAAGTCATCGCGTATTTTTTAGCTCAAAGTTGTATATACAATATCTTCGTCAATAATGAATGAAATTCAAATTAAAAAAAAGGATTTTAAAGCTTGAAATCTCTACTTTTAAAAGCTTATCACATTTTTTAAATTTATATGAGTTTGATAATTTTTACATACTAAAAACTACGAGCTGAAAAAGATGAAAAATTTTCTTCTCACTTTGTGGATTTGTAACGTGTCCAAAACGAATTTGAGAAAATTTTCGATTACATATCGTGAAAGCTTGATACTTTCCCTACAAAATCGTTTTTTTTTAAATATTCCTACGACTTTTGATTACTGAGTTATCGCGGATTAAATAAAAGAATTATTTTGACTTTAATTGCTCATAACTCCATTAAAAATTGTCGTATCGTATAATTTAAAAAAGAGATTTTTAAAGCTGAAACTTTACTCTATCAAGATATATTTATATTGTTGGTAAGAAAGTAATTGCGGTTTTTACTGATAGATGTCTTTTAAAAAAACGCGATGACTTTTTACTACACCTAATACATTTAGACATTTTTATGGTACTTTAATATCATGAAGCATTTCATATCACCTCATATGATATACAATACTCAAAAATTATAGTGCATGAAATGTACATTATAAATTTTTAATACTACTAGCAGTAAATATTGACTTTGTTCCAAATTTACTGCCAGCTAACAATTTACGTTAAATGCATTACAAATTCTTAGTATTGGCAGTCAATTTTGGAACATAGTCATTATAATGTAAGTTTAATAACAACAAATAAATATGTACTATAAGATGTGCAGATTAGTGTTAAAAATTTATTTATTTTACAAAAGTATAAGGTTATTATTATTTTAATTTATTTGAAACTGAAAATAAATTATTGACTGTAGAAGTTGGTGAAGTTAATAATTAGGAAAGTATAAGTATGAAAAATATATAAATACCCGATCAGAGCAGACAATATTTTAAAAAATATTTTTACAAACATTTTGAAAAACATTAAAAATAACGAGTTAAATTCCCTCTTTATTATTATAAAAGTTTTTATTGTAACGTTTGAAGAAACATCATATCTTTTAAAACGTTGTCTGCTGATTGGGTATTTATATATTGTATTTTTCATACTTATACTTTCCAAATTATTAACTTTACCAACTTCTACAGTCAATAATTTATTTTCAGTTTCAAATAAATTAAAATAATAATAACCTTATACTTTTGTAAAATAAATAAAGTCCTTTAATGTTTGAAAAACATGTTTAAAGCGTTATAAATGTTGGGTTGTCATTTTTTTTTAATTAAAAAAACATTTATTTTAACGTTTTAAGAAACGTTTTTTAATGTTAAAATTATTTGAACAAAATTAAAAAAAATGCAAATGTATTTAGAATCTTTTTCTTAGTTAATTTTTTAAATCAACAGTGTCTAAACCTCAGATAACTAATTTTATTAAGTGATTCTAATTTTTAATTATATTTTAATCTTTTTCATTTAGTGGGTTTTGAACCTCAGAGGATCTCAGAGCTAAGCTTATGGCATATACAAAAACGTAAGGCTGTAAGACTGAATTAATAATTGGCTAATCACGATAGTATGTTTTTGTACCATGGGCTTTACGGCTGCCGCACACAAAATTCCGCAACAGTGATCGTAAAACGTAAACTTAAGGCTCCTAATTACTACTAAGAATTCTGCGTTGACGGTGGCGACACAGAATCAGACAGCGGCTGGCGAAATTGGTAGCCACACACTTAAGCACGAGCCCATATCCGTGTGCTCGCCTGCGGCGCGCCGAGAATGAAAGAGACAGCGAGTTCCTTCTCACACTAATCACTTGTTTCAAGCGATCGAAAATGCTTTCTCGGCAATCTCAGCCGCCTGGCGGCATCAATAAGGGGCGGGAGGTATTTTAAATAACATATAAATTTTAACAAATTGTAATAATAATGTACCTCTCCCATTAATTCAGAATAGTATACTCATAAATCATGTTAAAACGCAATAGTTCATTTTTTTTCGCGAGATATTTAATTGTTTACGATTTTTCATGCGCGTTATATAGTATACCTCCCCTTCATAAACTCGAGTAGCAAAAATAGTTCAATAGAAGTAAAATTTTATCGGAAAAAAATTATAAATCAGCATTTCTTTTCACAAAAGTCTCGAAAAGTCATCAGAAAAGAAATGCGTATGTTCGAGACTCGAGACTTATAAAGAAAATATGCGAAAAAATCGAATAGTTGCAAAAAGCACGTTTTTCACTTATAAAACAAATTATTGATTGTATAAAAAAAATCGGTATAAAAAATGTAGGTATTCGAAATAACTACAAAATGAGACGTGGAACATTATCGATCTATTAGTTTAGTAGAAAAAAAATAAAAAACACCTTTTGATAATAAGATATATAGGCGGGTTCTAATCCACTATGTATTAGTGCGTATACGTATACGTGTATATGTGTGTATGAGGGAATCCCTCAGGGGAGGGGGAAGTGTACTCAAACGTTGGATCTGAGGCAGGGGAAGTGCGTCACCGGGATCCGTGTTAGAGGGAAGAGGATGGTCGTTTTTTCTCTCTTTCACCCGTTGCGTTCTTTCTTTAACCTATTGTTCTCTTTCTCCTACTCATTGTAAGATGCAGTTCTCTCTTTTCAGTTCTCTCTCTTTCACCCGTTGCAATTCTATATTTATTATTTGCGCTCTCTCTCTTTGTCTCGTTGTGCTCTCTTTTCTTTTGCACACGATTTTATTAAATAGATATTTGTTTTTTACGATTTTTTAATAATATGACTCGACAATAATTTTAATTTAGTAACTGATAATATGTTTAGTAATACAAATGGCCAAGCGTTTCTAATTATCGAATTATTATTAAAACTGTTATTGAGTAACTATTGGGATAGGGGAAAGAAATTAAAATGCATTAAAAAAAATTTCATACTTTATTTTTTAAACTTGATATATATTTTTCTGACACCACTGTCTGCGACCACTAGTTGCATATTTTAAATACATTCTATAACGCACAATTTTTAACATGTACCACATCGTACAGTATTAATAATATCAAGATTTCATAAAAAATCTTTTCGTAATCAGCATCCAGAGTCTCAATTATTTAGTCATCGTTATCGACTATACTCTAAAATCATTCACGTTTTTCACGTTTTTTAACGTATGCGATAGTCTTATTGTCGTCATTCTCTTCTCCGCACCAATTACAGTCATCGTAATCAAGCGTTTCATCATGCTATATGGGATCATCCCGTCTTCCCATTGCAATCCATGGTGATAAGCATTCAGCCAGGAAGCGCAATACTTTTCGGATTGTCAAGAAGTTCCATGGCATGGGACATATAAAAATGTAATGAGAGAGCATAGCTCCTTTTTTCAACACTGCCACTTCGCGGATACATTTTTTTTTAATTCAAATTCTAATCATACACGGTGCCACTCTTGACAAACTCGTTTTGTCGCGAGCAGTCAATAGTTACTAGAGTAAAATCTTTCAAAAGGGAGTTTAATTGGAATGATGGTTTATTTCTTTCACGAGAGATTTTATAGTAAGACGTACGGAAACGTAAATACATATCATACAAAATAGTGGCTGTGCGTTTGTCAAAATCTAGATTCATCGTCATGATATTTTTTTTATCAGTCTGTAGACCAAAGATAACGCATCGTGGTTTTTCCTGCTAAATCGCAGTCTTGATGGCCCAGAAATGCTTTGTTGTACTCGACAATAGAGAGTACTCATTCCCAGGAACGGAAACTTATACTCAGACACCGTTCGCTCTCTAAAGCGCACAGCATTGATAGTTTATCAACTTCGTTCAACGCAACGTGAGGCATTCGCCGCTGTAGTTTGAATAATTCAAGAGTCGCCAGATCTCCCACTATGTAATTGTTTTGCCCATTGCGTGCTCGTATCAAAATCAATTCATGACAAGCGTTAATTATCACATGTCTGTAATCTTCGCAAAAGCCCAACAACATGCTGAACGGTATACAAAAATTAAAGTATCCATCGTCTGTCATTAGGCTTTTCGCGGTATCACTAGAGTTGATAAATCCAGCATTATGCAAACTATATGTGATTTCATTAAAAAACGTTGCATAATCTTTCATAAGGCTAGTTATTCCAACGTTTCTGCTGCGATCAATCTCTATACTATTGAGTTCATATTGAATTTCATCGAACATGAACGCCACACAATTACATCCAAAATTTGGCTGCTTTTGTACATTTTTTTTCTTTGAAGTCAACCTTCGACGTAGAGAATGCTTTCACACGGTAACGTATAAATCCTGCTGTTGTATGGGTATCCTTATCTCGTCGCTATGTCCAAACGTCGTGTTGACGTAAGGCAAAACTCGAACTTGACAATGCGATCGTCAAAGATTGGTTCGCTTCCAATCTTCAAGATATCAGCCATTTCAGATATTTCGTACAATAAAACCCACTGATTGTACAAATTTAATGTTCGACACAATGAGTTTCTTTCTGGACGATCGAATGTTTTCGATTATCCCTCTGGCAAAAATTATGTCTCCTGTCTGTTTTGCCTGCTCGTTCAGAACAAGCATCTCATGTTATCGTTGTCGTATCTCTTTATCGCTGTCGCCTCCGTATATGCAATCTAACGGTGATCTTCTCTCCGCAAAAAGCAATCGTCCGTCTTGATTTACAATGCGAATCGCCAGATCGTAATGCTCCGTACGATGATCGGAAGATAAATGATTTGTGTCGGTCTTTCCTATATCTTATATCCTAGTGACACGTTCGGCGAAAATTAGTGTATCGCGTGCACACATATGTCGTTGCTGTATGCACCCGTGGTCACGTTGCATTCAATGCGAATGATGTTTACGTTGATAATATTTATCAATAAGTACGATTTGTGCCACTGTCGTGATTTCAACAAACGATTCGATAAAAATCTCAACAGAGATCCAATATTGTAAGGTTTGTGGTAAAATTTATTCGATAAGCGCATTTGGTATCACTTTTCATTGTATTGTTATTGGCATGAATAGTCAATGGGTATTGTTCATTCTCTTTGCGAAGCGTTTATCGTCGTATTAATCACTACATATCGCATGTTGGTTTCACATGTTTTTTAAAGCAAAATTCGACTGGTGTTTTAAATTCTATTATCCTAAAATTTCTACATTTGTAGCATTTAAACAAATTAGGCAATTCATATTAGCAATGAAAACTGATTGTGCGATTTAAGGGGATGCTGGAGTGTCGGCTGAATTTGATCGAGGTCGATAAAATGGATTTTGTATCGTCTGCTTACGCCCTCCGGAGGCTCAGGCTCTCAAGCGCTGCAAGTGCTGTGAACACTGACTTTTCCAGCTGTTTCCAGCCGCGCGCCATTTCCAGTCGCTCGGTTTGCTTACGTGTGAGCATTTAGACAGAATGCAGTCTGAATTATGATGACGTTCTAAGTCACACTGTCAGTACTAAAAATCTGTAATATATGTGACGTAAAATACAGATTTTACTAACAGTATACACGGTATACGTAGTAGCACTTTTCGTTACGATCCAATGATATTTTAGGTTACATAATGTGTCAAAATATGTCACATAAATACATATATTGCACATATATGTGTAACTATTTCACCTCTTTTTGTTAAAGAGATAAGTCTGCTAATACATATTGCCACTACTAAAATTCTATAATAGACGTAACATAAACTATGGATTTTTAATACTAACAGTGTATGTACATCGATATACGGTCGTAGTAGTGCCTTTCCTTATGTTCAATGTCATTTTAGATCAGGATGTAATATGTATTATCAATACATGGATATTGCACATACGTGTAGCTACTCCATCTCTTTTTGTGTACATAACAAAAAGAGATGAAGTAGCTACACACGTATATGGATATGAATTAGAAATATATTTTATAAGAAATAAATAATAGTTTAATACTTATAAACTATAATTAAAAAAAGAGTGTACAGAAAAAACACTATTCGTCATGATATATATTTAAAATTATTATTACAAATTAAAATAAAATTCATTTAAATGTTTCAGCCGATATTTGGCCTTTTTCAGTACGTTCTAATATACAATAATAAATTATTTCAAGTCGATTAAAAATTACTAAAGATTAAATCTAAGTTTAACTCAGTCATAATAGTATTTGATGATCAATTAATATACGATGTTGAGTGTATGAAACAGAATGTATATACACATATAAAGAATATATGTGTTCTTGTAAAATGACAGATTCTTGTGTTGATATTATAATGTTAGTCTGTTATTATTATTGTAAATCCTCATGTAGTACAAAATTTCCTAGTATTAATTTAAATTTATATAATTAACTTGTATAAATTTTTTTTACGTAATTATAATGATTGTATTAACAATTATTTAACATACCTGTACTAGTACTCGTATGTAACAAGAATTACAATTCTTCAATAACAATGTTCCATTCTATTTAATTTAATTTTACTTTTAAGGAAGAATCTTTCTTATTGGTTACTTGTTAATTGAATTTTTGTGATTATCTATATTTTGTCTTTCTTTATTTACAATATATATACTAGAAAAATTAAAAAGAGGGATTTAGAGGAGAGGGATGGAGGCTGTGAGTAGGGAATTATTCCTTTAATAGAAATAAACATAATTATTAGGTAATCAATTGGTATCATTCTGCTTATTTAATTCTGATTTTCTTAATGTATATCATTTCAGAAATTGTTTTTTTATATTATGATGGTTCTGAATCTAACAAGGGAACACAGCTAAGTGAATCTCTCCGATTTAAATGAGCTTTTAGTATATGTTATTCTATGAACAAAAATAGAAGACACGTATTTTTTTATACGTGTTGAGTCGCATGTTAAGGGAGTAAAATCCTTCCTTGAAAAAAATTTTTTCTTTCAGATTGAATATTGTCGAAACTATGAAAGAAAGAGAAAAATGTTTTAAATAAAAATTGAATGGTTGCAAGAGTACTTTATAACTATAATAGAAAAAATTTATTTATTTATTTGTTTATTGCATACTCTACCTCTATCCCTAAATTAAAAAAATTTTTTAATTTTTATGACAAAAATTAAAGAGAATTTTACGCTAAAAACAACGATTTGTAATAAAGTCATGTTCTGCAAACGCGTTTTTGGAATATGAATGAGAGGCATCTCTATATACGCGTTCCATGAGTATCCGTTTCATACCGTCATTGGCTGCTCGAAATAGCGTTGAATAAATACAGTCCAGTACGCATCAATATCGTACTAGCTATTATAATAAAAGCTTTTTACAATAATAATGTAATAATAATAACAATAACAATAACAACAACAACAACAACAACAACAACAACAATAATAATAATAATAATGATGATGATGATGATGATAATAATAATAATAACACAGTAATAGTAATAGTAACTTTATTAAACTTCCAAAACCAATCAAATATTTTTGATAATATATACACAAATGTACCTCGGGCAATTAAAATCAAATATGAATAAAGAAATTATTATTTTCGTAAAATATCGTTCATTTTGCAGTGTCCGTCATGTTCAATGTTAACGTGAATAAAATATTGACAAAACATTGCGTGTTATTAATCTAAGTAGAAAATAGATATGCTGACGCATAGTTTGCGTATTGTTGACATGAATAATCTATTATTATAATAAGACATTGCGTCTTATTATTGCGACTACACTAGTAAATATAGATTATTATCAGTTGCTGTGTATAGTAATGTTGTAGGCAACAGTGAAAGTTTTACACGTACTATCGTTAATTAAAATGGAAATTTCGTGCACAAACTGTGATGCTTCTCATCAATCAAAGGTATTATTATTTGATTATTTATGTTGCATTTATTCAATAATTTTTCGATAACTTATTTGATTATTAATAATGCAAATGTAATAAATTTCGTTTTTTTTTCAGTTTCCATTCAAGTGTTCCTAATGTAAAAAGAACAAGAATCTTTATTTTAGACCGCATATGTGAGAAACACAATTAATGCTACAAATTAAAGAACATTTCAACAGTCCACGTACATCCTCGCATTCTATCTTATGGAGGTGAACGTGGTGCTTCAGCTTCCAATACTGAACAAAGAAATCTTTTACAAGAAATTAACATTAATCGAACGGAATCTGGACGTTGAATTCTTGGAGGTCGAGGGCGTATATTAGAATTACTAGTATGAGTGTTAGGAGGAAAAAGCTAACGAGAGAAATTCTGATCAAGCACTACAAGTATCTCATGATTAAAGTGAGATTTTTGAGGATTGAAGTAGGTGGATATTAATTATTATTATTTATGCGCATCAGAAAAACATGAAAAAAGATGTGAGATGATAATTGTATTATATAAATTTTATTTTTTAATTTCCAGAGAATATGCACACGTACACTGTGTAAATATAGATGAGAAGTATGCGCAATATTTATATATTAATAGTAACATCGTTCCTACAAGAAATTTGCAGAAATAAAAATGTTTCTTTGTAATTAATATATTATTATATATATTTATTAATGATATTACATATTAAATTCTCTTTTACATATTTATAAAATTTCTTTTCTTCTCCATTATATACAACAGAATATACATGTTTAATACAAAATTTTTTCAAATAATTTTATTATTTGCAATCTAACGAAACAGTAATCTTAAATTTATTGTTAATTTCATATTTTTGTTACTGTTAATTATCATTACTTTTCATATTCTCGGAGCAGACAAAAATGACTCATCGACACTAAACCGTCAAAACACAAGCATACCTCGCTCCTGTGCTAATCTCGCTGTTTGTCTCAAGTGGCACGCGACCCTTCTTGCACAAATCCCGAAACTGTCGATCGCACACACACTCTTTGTGAGAATCGTGAGTTCGCCGCTCGATCTCAATCAATCACACATCACATATCGCTCTTCGCTCTTAACGCATCTTCGCGAATATTAAGTGCAAACCAATCGACTTGTCGTCGCGTATCACCGATGCCTTCTGTCACATAACGTGATCGGTATACCGCGAGACCGTTCAGTGCGCGAGAATTACCGGAGTTTCCAACCAGATTTGCTAGTCTCGTTACTGCTCGCAATACGCATTCTTTCGAACGGTAGCGAGAAATTACTCAACGTCGTACCAAGTACGAATTACCTGTGCACGCATCGAACCGAACGCATCAATTATCGCAATATTATTACTACGAGCATCGCTTACCGTCCGTTTCGAATAAATCTTAATTCAACTCTATAATAAAATTTAACTTATTACAATCAAGAGAGTCATCGTTATTACACTCGCCGCCTTGGCGAGCGAGCCTTCCATACAAGGTGACATCAACGATCCGTCACAAAACAGTTATAATATAAAATATCAGTCACGTTGAATTTTATTTCATATTTGTTATTATATTTTCGTATTTATTATTAAAATATAATAATTTTTTAATTATTATCTTTAATTTTGCAATGTTTTCTACAATGGTTTTTATAATAAACATATAAACTATTACAATATTTACGTTCATACTAATTACAAAGATGATGCTCATGGAAAAAAATGTGTTATACAGAGAGACTTTCTGCACTATGCACAAGTAATTACAGCTATTTCACCACAAATGTCGCATGTTGATTTCGAATGTTTTTAAAGCAAAAATCAATCGGTGTTTTAAATTCTATTATGTTCCAAATATTTATTTTTGTACCAAGCGTATTTAAACAAATTAGTAAATCTTGTCGATAAAAACTAATTGTGCGTTAATGATTGTAATTTTAAAATAACGTTTCTAGAATAAAGTTTTACATCAAGATCTAAAAGCATGACTACATCTGAAAAATGCTTGATGAAATTCTTCCATAAATGGAATCCAAAAACATCTAACGGTTGTATTTTTCCTGTTGTTCCAGTATAGTTAATAAAACAATATCTTTTGCAGAATCTGGTCTATTTCTTTGAATTATATCCGGACAATGACCAGTCCACGAATCTAATAGTAAAACTGAATTTAGTGCAACATTTGGAAAATATACTTCCCTTACAAGTTTCAAAATGATTAGATGTTAGTTTATCAAATTTTGACGCCATAATAAAAATATTATTTGCCGTAAACATCGTTCCTTGTATTCTAGGACTTAATGTCCCACTAGATTTTTTTAATACTATAAGAAGTGGAGATAATAATCTACCATCAGCTGAAATAACAGGTTCTATTGAATACTGCGCGTAATCGCAGATATTGACCGCAGATATTGCTATATTCTCTACTTTTTTTATATCTTTCTCTGCCAATGTACGACCAGCATGTAATTCTAATTGAGAATCACTTTGATCCGAATCATATACATTTTCAATTCCATAGGGGTCAATATAATACAATATTTGACATTTTCAATAAATCTATTACTGTCTGCTTATAAAGATGACTTCCTTTGACATTAAAGCTCTTTTAGTTATAAATTTTTAAAACTTTTCCAGATACAATTTGATGCTCGAGCATAAATCTTCTAACTCATTCGTGTGATGCTTTAAAATCTAATAAGTTTTTTCTTGTTATTGCGCTTGCAAAGCCCATCGTGTAATCTCAATATCATATCATGGATCATTGTCCCTCTATGAATTGCTTCAATAAATTTATTTAATGTGTACGCTGAAATTCGTCCCAACTTTTCTAATCTGTTATTACCTACATTCATTTGCCATCGTCGCAATTGTCCTGCTGATATTACTGTCTGAAACCTTAATTATACAGATTTAATTGTCCTTGATTTTAACCACTTCTCTCTCTCTCTCTCTCTCTCTTCAGTATTCAACTGTTCTTTTATATTCTATTGAAATATAGTCGATATCACAAACCATTTCCTTTATTGCATGCATAATTTTCTTCATCTACGAGTTCTATTTCTTG
Source organism: Trachymyrmex septentrionalis (assembly GCF_001594115.1). Classification (NCBI taxonomy): domain Eukaryota; kingdom Metazoa; phylum Arthropoda; class Insecta; order Hymenoptera; family Formicidae; genus Trachymyrmex; species Trachymyrmex septentrionalis. The sequence continues at coordinate 62,769 of NW_017305437.1, forward strand.
TGCTTCTTGTATATCATACGAGTTTAAAAAATTTAACGATTCTTTTTCTTCGATTCATTGTAGTCTTCATACATTTTTTAAACATCTTTTCCATTTTTCTCTTTATCGTAACTTCTTCTGATGTTATAGAACTTTCTGGGAAGTCCAAGGCAGTAAATACTGCAGACAGCAATATTATTACGTTTCGTGGATTAAACCGAATTATTTCTTAAAACTTATAAATATTATTTATATGTCTATTTCCAATATAATAATTATTAAAAAAAAGAGAGAAAGAGAAAAAAATTTTTATTGTCTATTTTATAATAAATTTAATACCTTTTATTGGTTATTTTTCAAAAAAATTCATTGAACGAGGGAAAAAACAATCTTGTACATTATGCAAATGTCATCTTATTATATATCTGCGAGTATTCTAAATATGTAATCAAATTATAAATATGCTGTTTCATCAAATCTTAACAGTTAAATAAAAAAAGGAAATAAAACGTATATAATCATTTCAATTAAAAAAATTTTAAAGTAAAAAAATATAAAAAGCAATGAAAACTTTAACAGTAAACACTTATTAATAGAGCTCCGTATAGTTTACCACAAAAATATTATTATTAAATATTAAGCAACCCAAATCTAGCTTTGCTCTTTTTATTAATTTACTCTTTTATATTTATTAATTTAAAATCCAATACATTATAAAGAGTTAGGATAAATGTTTATTAATAATTTGAGGGATTTTAATTATATGAGAGTTTCAGTAGTCTAAAGGTTTAGGACGCTCGCACGGAATGCAAGAGATCCGGGTTCGATTCCTGGCTGAGACAATATTTTTCGCAATAAGTTTATTACAGTTTTTTAAGATTTGGGAAATTTTGGGGGGATTATCAGATTGATTGTGTAAATCCGATAATTTCATCGGCTCGCAATTTAATTCTGAAAAATTAATTCAATTTAAATGAATGTATATTATATAGTAGTTCAACATCTTAACACTCGAGACGGTAAGGCGCTTCGTATTTCAAAAATTCGTAAGGTTAAAGCGTCGGACAGCGCGAGGGAAGTAGGTTCCGGAATAGGAGAAGGTACGCGGGGAAGTGGAGAGGGTGAACGGAAAGGTGATTGGAAAGTCGCAACGGCCAAATTAAAGGCTGCGGTGAATTCGCTGGTGCCGGCGGCGCCAGTGGTGTTGATGGACGGACGTTCTCAGCAGACGTTTCTCTTTGCCGAATTTTCTGAATTAGCGTCTCGTTGGAATTCCGCCTAACAATCTACGCTTCTATATAAAGCCGACTCCGGAGCCAACCTCTGAACGGGCAATTATTTCTTGATTGTGGCATATATTGATTGTGGCTATACGTTGGCAATTACGTTACTAAAGGTTTGCGAATATTGCCATAATAAAAAGGAAAAAAGGAAAACTTACTGTTTCGATAGGCCGTTTGAATTATTTGGTGTCCTTTGTCTTTTAAAGTGATAGTTGCCTCGATCTCGGTACAACCAGCGAGGTATTGAGTCTTCGATAATGCACTGAACTGTATCTATGTATGTTACTTGACTAACTGAGCGAATATAGATTGTAATAACTGATAGACTGCAAAAATGATTGATTGATTGAGAAGCAGAACCGGATACTAAATAAGAACAAAAAAAGAATGAGAACGGGTCTCGCGATGTCATGGTTTATATTGAGAGTTTCGGAAGATGGTTCTTTGATGGGACATGTTAAGTTGGAAAATCGAGGATTTAGGTTGGAGGGATTTTTTTGCTTTTGGTAGGAAATTTGTTTCTCATATTCCTACTGGCAAACTATTTCCAAAATTTGCTCCGCCCGCACTACGAGTTTCAATCTCTTGAGAACTTATTGATGATACGTCATTACTTTCTCTAGGTTTTAAATCTACGATCACTCATTGGCGAGTTTAGTTTAAGCTTCTCGTTTTGAAGAGATGAGGTATTTCATTCATCGTCCCTTCTGAACAATCTGGTTATAATTTATTTGAAAACTCACATTTCCCTTTTTTTTTCTCTGGTTTCTTTTTTGTTAGATACTTGAACGTTTTCCCGTCTAGACAGTATTTGTTTCAAATTTTATGACCGTCAGCAAAAAATTAAAACCTACTCCTGTCATGCTATATTTATTTTATCGTTTCCTGTTGTCGAGAAAACACCCTTCATCATGTTACGCATTGGAAATGTGAATTTTGATTTACTCAGAATCCGTAATCCGCATTTAGATATTATTGAAACTGAACGTGTCTAAATCGAACTTTCTCAACATGCTTTGTAATTCTGGCATAAATTTTATTACCGTAGATCAGGCGATTTTGGGTATCTATTATAAGATAGCTCTTGCAGTCATAGATTATAAGTTTAGTTTTCGCGTCTCATCACTGGCGGCGTTCCGATCGACCCGTCGTACGATTGGCCGTGCCTTGTCATTGGCCCGTCGACAATACCCTTTCGAGATTGGGTGAATTGCGATAGTGGGGCAGAAGGGGAGAGATACGTGACAATGCGTTTGTACAAGATATAGTTCGTTACCAGTCTTCGAACAAAGAGTGTCTCAACAGTTAATAACGTATATCATGACTTGTGAGTTACACGCCCTTTCCTTTCAAGGAGTCTTTTAGATTATCCCTTCTTCGGATTAATCCTAACATTCCTTTCCCTTTCGAAACGCTACTATTTCGGAAGTTATACACATGATCGTGTTGCTGCCTTACACTATGTTATTTACCTATCTTTCCAAAATTGTTGGGAAGATTTTCAACGACACGTTTTTTAAATATTGTCACACTCATCGATCGATAACCGTTAATGCTCGCGTTTTTTTTTTCGCGCCTTGTGCCAGCGATCATCTTCAAATGTTCGCGAAACAAGAAAATCGTGATGTCCTACTGGACGTAACAGACTTAACGGCGATGTTTATGAGTAAGTTCCTGAGACATATTTATGCATGAATTATGTTTTCAAATTGTTCCATCTCGTTACAATTATTTTATTGGCGATAAATCGATTTTCCAATATTTTTAATGTACCAGCTTGCAGATTATCATTGATATCTCTTTTTGGCTCAGCTTATATATTAAAAATCAGGACATAAATAGCTCTAAAAATATTGGAAAAGCGAATATTATCTGACGATAAAAAAAATTGTGATGTGACGAGGCAATCGGATTCGGTTTCAGAGAGAGCATTAATTTATAAAAGAATAATACACTTAATCTCCGGATCAAACATTAAGCTTTTTATGTGCCTCTGTATAATTTTTTAAAAAAGAAAAAGACATTAAATCTATCAAAATAATGTTATTTTAATTTTAATTTTACGTTTATTTGATATTTTAATTATGTTATGATACGACGCTGGTGTCACCTTCCATACAAAGCTCGCTTACCAAGGCGGCGTGAAATAAAGGCGCTCTTTGTTATAATAATATAAATTTTATTCTTTAGTCGGAATTAAGATTTGTTCGAAGTGTCTGTTAGACGCGTGCACATGTAATTCGGACTTGGTACGACTTTGAATATTTTCTCGCATACGTTAGAAAGAATTCGTATTACGGGCAGCAATGGGACCGACGAAGCTCGCCGGAAACTCATGTAATTGTCGTGCGCTGAATGTCCTCGTAATAAGCGTAAATCGGTACCGTTATGAGACGAAATGCAGCGTTGATACGCCACGAAACTTCGGTTTTGAATTGTTCTTTCGCACGTAGAATGTGTGTGCGATAGTCAACTTTTCGAGTATCGCTCAAGGAGGCTCGCGTGCCATTTGAGATAAATAGCGTGATTAGAACAGGAGCGAGATATACTCGTACTCATGTTTTGAACGAAATGTCGCCCGTAGACGTGATTAAACAGGGATGGCTCGGTGTCTATGAGCTTTACTCATCATTCCTAAGAATACATTAGAAATAACGATGTTCCGGAATAAATTATAAAAGATTTTTTTTTTATTATAGAAGATTTTTTTAATTATAAAAGATTTTTTTAATTTTAGTTACAATGTTCCAAGTCACCTGTAAAGATAAATGAGTCAATGTTTATAATTCCAGATTTTGAAATTTGCTTTATTTTATTCGTAAAATATACGTATAGCATTTTACGACATATGTAAAAATATTAATTTAAAAAAGTTGTTATCTGAATTGCATTTAATTAAAGGCATCTTATTTAAAAAACTTTTGTTTTGTCTTTATGAATTTTTCATCATTATTAAATTGCAATTAATGACTATCGTAATAATTTATATCAATCAATAAGGAGAAAACTAAAATCTTTTTAATTTTCTCTAGTGACTCATAGATGGACCATACCATGATCGAATTTAACAAAAGTACATTCTGTCTGAAATCATCTTTATTTATGGTATATATAAGAAAAAATGAGGAATAAACTATGAAATAATAAATTTTATGTAACATATTCTTAATATCAGAATAAATTTCACTTTATTCTCTAAAAAAATTTTTTTGAGTGAAATCTCACTTCAAGAGAATGAAAATATTACTACTTTTGAAAATGAGTGAAAGTATTTCACTTTTTCAAAAAGAGTGGCAATATTTCATTCTTTAGAAGTAAAATTTTATTCCTAAAGGGTAAAATCTTACTTAACAAAAAAATGAGATATTTTACTCACAGTAAATGACAGATTTCCTATCCTAACAATCAACTTTAACAATTAAAATTTTGTTTTGTGAGGCAGAGTAACACTTTTTCTGTTAGATTTGTTCGTTCAGTGCAAAAACACATCGAATGAATTTTATCAAGATTGGATGTAAATGTTACTAAACTTAATACTTACCACTAAATAAAATCTCTTGAAAGGAGTAAAATACTGTCACTCTTTTTTAAGAAGTGAAATATTTTAACTTTTTTCGAAAGTAGCAGTATTTTCTCTCTAGAAGTGAGATTTCACTCAAAAGAATTTAGAGAATTGATAAGATTTTATCAGTTAACAGAGCGTACTGGATGGATTGAGCCGGTAATTATGTATTTCGCGATCGTGCTGTTTCTCCTATCGGAGTTCTAACAGAGACGGTCCTCTCTCTTCGGAGTACAAGCTGAGACGATCCTCTCCTTCTGGAGTACTAACAAAGACTGGCGACTGAGGAGGAGGGATCACTCAGCGGATGTCGGTTACAATGAACTTCTAGAAGTTTCTAGAAGTTTCTAGAAGTTTCTAGAAGCCGCGCTCGTGTCGTGTACAGTCACGCACAAAGTATCGGCCTGTACACTCGCAATGGGAAACGCGCTGAACTTACATACTAGTATTCTCAACACTGCCGCCGTTCAAGCGTTTCTCGTGAATCATTACAATGTTTAACTTATCACATATGCTTCTAAAGCGATCTCGCGGCAACGCCTTTGTGAATATGTCCGCGCGTTGATTTTCGGACGGAACGTATTCGACTATAATCTCCTTCTCGTTTACTTTTTCGCGAACAAAGTGAAAATGTATGTCGATATGTTTCGTTCTCTTATGAAATACCGGGTTCCTGACTAACTGAATTGCACTTTGGTTATCGACATATAGAACTGTTTCTTTGTCGCTATGATATCCGATGTCGGATAACAACTTCCTAATCCAAATCGCTTCTCGCGTTGCTGTTGATGCTGCCACGTATTCGGCTTCCGTGGTACTTAACGTCACCAGTCGTTGCCGCTGCGACGACCACGTGACAGCTCCGTTTGCGAGACAGAAAACATATCCTGTCGTGGATCTTCGCGTCTCGATATCTCCGGCGTAATCGGCGTCAGAGAAACCTATCAATTCTACATTGCTGCCGCCGCTCGAGTATTCGATACCGTAGTCGATTGTGCCTTTTAGATACGCAAATATTCGCTTTACTGCTCGCCAATGCGCAGCGTTATGATTACTCAAATACTTGCTTACAGAGTTTACCGCGAATGCGATATCCGGTCTCGATACAGTAGCTAAAAAGACTAGCGACCCGACTGCTTCGCGATACGGCACACTGCTTGATTTTTCGTCGTTCTCCTCGCTAGGAGATAGTGCTGCGTGCGGATCAGCTGGCACATTTGCCGGCTTCGCTTCCGCCATTCCGAACTTTTCAATTATTCTCCGCGTGTATTCGCTTTGATGAATAATTAGCCGTTTATTTCTTTTATCACGTTCGATTTGCAACCCGACGAAAACATTTGAGTCCTCGACCGTTATTTTAAACGTTTCGCTCAGTCGTTGAATTATTTTCTTAAGCGTCTCTACGTTTTTTGAGGCTACTAGCCCATCATCGACGAACAGCGCCAGATACACTTCGTCGTTTTTGTATTTCCCGGTAAACACGCACTTATCCGCATCGCACTCTTTTAGATTGAACTCACTCAAGAACTTTGTGAACCTCAGGTTCCAACACCTTGGAGCCTGCTTTAGACCGTAGAGGGACCTTTGGAGCTTGCACACGACATTTCTTGAATCTTCTTCTATCTTCAATCCTTCCGGAATTTGCATGAAGATTGTCTCTTCCAATTTTCCGTACAAGAATGCGGTTTGGACATCGAACTGCATTACTTCAAGATTTTTCGAAGTGATTATTGCTAGCAATATTCTCAACGAATCGTACCTTACAACTGGAGAGAATGTTTCGTTGAAGTCGATCCCCCTTCTTTGCATGAAGCCTCTCGCACACAACCGTGCCTTGAATCGATGCAGCTTCCCGTCGGCATCTTTTTTCACCCGAAAAATCCATTTCGAGTCGATTAGCTTCATTTCCGGTGTCCTTTTTTCGAGTTTCCAAGTGCTATTTTCTTCGTGAGCTTGAAGTTCGTCTTGAATAGCACTCGCCCACTGCGCGGCTTCGGTGCTATTCCTCGCTTCTTCATATGTTTGTGGTACGATGTACTCGGCCACATATGCATCATGCCGGTACCTACTTGGTACTTGAATTGTCGAGCGATTTCTTAGAGCTCTTTGATTTTCCAGGTCCGACGTATCCTCTTGTTCGCTGGCCTCTTGTTCGTTTTCCTCTTCTTCTTGTTCTTCGCCGATGTCCCCTTCTTCTTCTTCGTCCTCGGCTTTTGGTAGTGGAAGTATTATTTCATTTTCTTCCTCCATTGAATTCGTTTCCGCCAGAGGTTTGCCAACTTTCTCATTAAATATGACATTGCGAGCTACACTGACCCTTTTCGTCTTTGGATTGTATACTCGGTAATTCGTCGATTCTTCCGTGTAACCAACGAAAATCTGTTTACTCGCTCGAGCATCGAATTTCTGCGTAAACTGTTTGGGAGTGTGCACGTACGCGTCTGAGCCAAAGATTCGAAGATGCTTCAGATTTGGGACTTTCCCAGTCCACGCTTCGTACGGTGTTACTGTGCCAGTTGTCCACACGGTTCGATTAAGAACGTATACTGCACAATTTACCGCTTCTGCCCATAAAGTCAGTGGTAGATTCTTCGCGATTAACATCGTTCGCGCACTTTCGACTATCGTTCGATTGTCGCGTTCAGCTCTCCCGTTTTGCTCCGGATTGTACGGTGCCGTTTTTTCTTGATGGATTCCACATTTCTCAAGATATTCTTTCATTTCTTTGTTAAAGAATTCTCGACCATTATCCGAACGAAGCGTTTTTATTTTTCGACCGAATTTGTTCTCTATCTTCTTCTCAAAGATTTTGAATTTCAAGTGAACCTCGGATTTCTTCTTCATAAAGTATACATGTCGGTATCCGGTCGCTTCGTCCTTGAAGGTTAGAAAGTATCTTGATCCACCCACAGAGTTCGTTGACATCGGCCCGCAGACATCAGAGTGAATTTTCTCTCCGGGTTTAATCTTCGTGTTTCGCTCCACTTTCTTATTGAATGGCAGTCTGTGCGACTTCCCCATTTGACACGGTTCACAAAAAACGTCATTTTTGTCCGTAAACGATACTCCACTTACAAGTCCCTTTTTCGCTAATTCGCGAATCGCACGCTTTCCAACGTGTCCTAGTCGTTCATGCCACACGGTTAGGTTTGTTGTAGCTATGTTCGCTTCTTCGACGCTCCCTTGTTTCGTGACCTTGAAGATCATTCGATACACGTCGTTGCCTTGCCTTGCACCTATCGCGAGCACCTTGCCATCACGCACAACTTCGGCGTAATTATTTTTGAATTGCACGCCGAATCCTTTCTTTGTGCACATTCCGACCGAGAATAAGTTTTTCCGCAATTTCGGCACGTGTAACACTTTTTCTATTCTTGCGTCTTGCCAAACACCGTCGATGAGCCTTTTGATTTGCACCGTGCCTTCGCCGGCAACGTTGCAGATTTGATTATCACCGAGTGATATCGTTGCGCCAGTACCATCTGTTTTGTAGTCAGTCAACCAGTCGCGTCGGTAAGTTAGGTGCCTCGATGCACCGCTGTCGATCAGCCAGACTTCGCTTGGATCAGCCGTCATTATGTGACTTTGTGTCCAGAGCTTACTTGCGTTTCCCGCGCTTTTCAAGCTCGACTTGTCCGAACTTTTACCTGATTCGACTACAAATGCACAGTCACGAGGTTTGTTGCCGTCATCTCTTGGCTTCCGCTTGTTTCGACACTGTCTCGCGATATGTCCCGTCTCTTGACACTTGTAGCACTGCACTTCCTTCGATTCCTTCTTATTTCCAGGTTTTCTGTTCTTAGCACCTTTTGTTTCTTTGGTGCTTCGATTTTTGGCTGTCGCGGTCAGTGCTTCCGACTGCTCTTCGTCACCGTTGAGCCTGGTATCCTCTCTGATCAGCCTTTCTTGTAGATTATCGAGAGTCTGTCGTTCTGGGTCCACACTGTCCCAGGCGACCTGCAATGTTCCGAACTTTGTCGTCAAGCTCGAGAGAATTTTCGCTATTATTGTGGCGTCCGATATGTTCTCTCCGATGTCCTTCAGTTGACACGCCATGTTTGTCACCCTGGCTACGTGCTGAGTCGCCGTGTCCGATTCGCTCATCCGGTAAGCATGAAATTTCTGCAGCAACCCCAGCTTGTTTGTCACTGTCTTTTGTTCGTGAATCAAACTTAGTTTGTCCCACATTTCTTTTGCGGAAGTACACGAGAGCACACATACTTGTTGAGTCTCGTCGAGATTCGACAGGATTATAAATCTCGCCGTTGCATCGTCTTTCACGTTTCTCTTCACTTCGGCCGCTTGTCCTTCTCCCTCGGCAGGCTCTGCTCTTGTGCCTTCAACGACATCAAGAACGTCGTTCATTACGAATAACGCATTTACTTGAGCTTTCCAGCCCTGGAAATTCGTACCATTGAACGGCTTTATGCCTTTTACGGAGATGCCGACTGACATCGTGAATTTGAGTTTTTCCGCTTGCACACTTCCGACACGTTACCTTTCAGCACTTGAATAATGGCCACTTCCGTTTTGCGCCACGTGTCACTCGCCGAAAATCCACTCAACACTTACGCAGTATACTTGACCGTTAACTGGGCCCATAACCTGATAAGATTTTATCAGTTAACAGAGCGTACTGGATGGATTGAGCCGGTAATTATGTATTTCGCGATCGTGCTGTTTCTCCTATCGGAGTTCTAACAGAGACGGTCCTCTCTCTTCGGAGTACAAGCTGAGACGATCCTCTCCTTCTGGAGTACTAACAAAGACTGGCGACTGAGGAGGAGGGATCACTCAGCGGATGTCGGTTACAATGAACTTCTAGAAGTTTCTAGAAGTTTCTAGAAGTTTCTAGAAGCCGCGCTCGTGTCGTGTACAGTCACGCACAAAGTATCGGCCTGTACACTCGCAATGGGAAACGCGCTGAACTTACATACTAGTATTCTCAACAAGAATAATATATTCTCATAAGTTAAGAATATCCGATACTAATCTGTTCTTCAGAAAAATTTCCTCTAAAGTAAAAGGAATGCTTTTGATATCTATTTTAGAAGATATTACGAAAATAAGTAAGAAATTCTTAAGCTGAGAATATAATTTTTTCGATGTACTATTACGCAATTTTATGAAATCCTAAAATAATACCTATAAATTAATGGAAGTAATACTTTATATGTACTATGTCAAATTAATGTGTTACTATTTTTGATACAGAAAATAAATTAATATTACTTTGTAAAGTAAGGTCAGGGACATGCAAATAGACCTTCGATCTTCATATCGTTAAAATGACTAATTTCCCATAAAATATAATAAAAGTATGTATTTTTTTATCCACGTACTTAATAAAGAGCCGTTCGAAAAATATTTCACTTAGAGGGGGAAGAAGAGGATCATCAAAAGAGTTAGTAAGTGTTTATATACACTCGCATGCACGCACGCATGCACGCACGCACGCACGCACGCACGCACGCACGTGTTTTGCAATTTCATGACTTTATACAGCAGCCATTAAACCGACCGCTTTCCGCGATGCGAGCTTTTTCCGTGCAATCCACCCGAAGCTACGCAAATTCATAGTCGCGAGGACCTGTGCAGCACGCGCCGGCTTTACAGTAGCGACGTTCGTCTCATTCTCTGGATGATGGCCACCAGGAGTTCACGTGGTGGCCACGTGGTGGCCACGTGATGGCCATCAGGAGTCCACGTGATGGCCACGTGGTGGCCACGTGATGGCCACGTGATGGCCACATGATGGCCACGTGATGGCCACCAGGAGTCCAGTGATGGCCACGTGGTGGACACGCAGGATCCTTCCGCTATTCCTCGAGACAGCTTTTCTATGGCAGCAATGCTCATTTTCCTGACAAATGCTCGTTGGTAGTGAAGTTGTACGTCTTTGTACAACTATCGGCTCAGCCTCAGCAAGAGTAAGACCCGGGAGCTCCTTGCGGATTCACGCAGGACATCCCCCTCCCCCTCTCTTTTCTCAGGGGGGCGATTGGATCGTGTCAATCGCGCTGCCGGCGCGTGTTGCACAGGTCCTCGCGGCTGCAAATCCGTGCGCTTCAGAGCACGTAATATATCCCCACATATATCGGTCCACTAAGTTCCGTACCACTTTTTCCTCTGTCAAATATTTTACTTCCCTCCGTTACTTTGCTTGCTCTCACTAGTCCTGCGAGATGTACTGGTCCGAGGAGAAGAAGCGAGTCGGCTGTCAATGTGACGGACTCCTTCCCATCCCAATAGTCGCGTGCGGATATCAGTAAATGGGGAAATGTACTAAAAACTAATGTACCAAAAAATAACAACACAAAAAAAATTACCCTCAAAAAGATCCTCACGGCGGGGACCGGGAGGACCGGCACCTTCATGCATGGCAAATTGGCCCTTTACTTGTCGCTCTTCGGATGGAATAAGACGCACAAGAGAAGAGAGAAAAAATATTTTATTTTTCTCTCCATGATACCGCATAAATTTGGGCACTTTGCCATTCAGACCGCCTTAATTTATTTCTCTACCCCCCTTACAAGAAATTCACCCGCGGTTCCGGCGACGCCGTCCGCACTCTCTCGCCATGTTAAATCTCCAATAAAACGATATTTATTCTCAGACCTACACAACGATAGAGGATAACACAACTTATATGGCTACTACTGAGAAGAAGAAAATTAAGGAGTGTTCGCACTATGCATTTGCAGGACTGAGATGGGATAGGTTAACAGATTCTGACTATCAATTTACACGTAAAAATAAAAATTTTATTGAGGATTCCTTTCTTTCTCCTTTCCCTTCGTTCCGCAGCCTCACCCCTCGATAACTTCTGCCTATGACGGTTATGATCCTTAGCAGGGTTGTAGGATCCCAAGTCCATCCAGCTGCTTCGATAGCGGGGGCATGTTTAAAATGATTCCCCTCTTTCCCGATAGCTTTTTCTTTTTCCAACTTTTCATGTCGACTCGACAGCTTCTTATTTTCGGGCTTTCACCGAGCTCCTCGACAGCTTTGATCACCACTCAATCTGTTGAATGAAGGGGCGGGGGAGGGAGTCAGCGCAGGATGGAATTAATCAGGGGCGCTGTAAAGTTTTAACATCCTTAACCTTTCATACACTTTAACATTCTGCACCTTTTCTAGGGAGTTATGGTTCAAACTAGCAAGCTCGTATATTACTGACAATAGGATATGACTACCAGGTGTACAAGTATGAAATGCGGATTTGAGAAAACAGATGGCGCATCAATGCAGTGTGTGGTATAAAGATTTGACTGTTATGCTATTTTGAAGTGTCGTCAACAAGTGTCAGACGCGCACGAGTGATAAATTGAAAAGTGTTTGCATAGTGTTGTGTTGCTGTGTTCGATATGTTGAAATTTATACCAAACAAAGAGCATTCGCGGACAGCATTAATTTTTTGTTTTTATTTGAAGAAAACTGCTGCTGAATCATACCGATTACTTCGAGAAGCTTATGGTGAACATGCTCCATCGCAAGATACGTGTGAACGATGGTTTCGGCGTTTTAAAAGTGGTGACTTCGATGTTGCAGACAAGGAACACGGAAAACCGGTACGAAGATGTGGAATTGCAAGCATTGTTGGACGAAGATGTTTCACAAACACAAAAACAACTCGCAGAGCAATTGAGCGTTAGTCAACAAGCTGTTTCCAATCGCCTACGAGAGATGGGAAAAATTCAGAAGACCGGAAGATGGGTACCGCATGAGTTGGACGGCAGGCAGATGGAGAGGCGCAAAAACACTTGTGAAATTTTACTTGCACGATACAAAAGGAAGTCGTTTTTACATCGTATCGTTAGTGGGGATGAAAAGTGGATCTATTTTGAGAATCCCAAGCGCAAAAAATCATGGGTAGACCCAGGCGCACAATCCACATTGACCGCAAGACCGAATCGCAGAAAGACGATGCTCTGTGTTTGGTGGGACCAGAAGGGTGTGGTCTATTATGAGCTGTTAAAACCTGGTGAAACGGTTAATGCTGGACGCTACCAACAACAATTGATCCGTTCGCTGCTTGAAAAAAGACCAGAATACCAAAAGAGACAACACAAAGTCATTTTTCTTCATGACAATGCTCCATCACATACGGCAAAACCGGTTCGCGACACGTTGGAAGCACTCAGCTGGGAAGTTCTACCCCATGCGGCTTACTCACCAGACTTGGCTCCTTCCGATTACCACTTGTTTGCATCGATGGGTCACGCACTTGCTGAGCAGCGCTTTGGTTCGTACGAAGATGTGAAAAAATGGCTCGATGAATGGTTCGCGGCAAAGGGGGAAGATTTTTATTGGCGTGGTATCCACAAATTGCCCGAAAGATGGGAAAAATGTGTAACTAGCAATGGAGCATACTTTGAATAAAACTCTTTTTATCATTCTTCCGAATTTAACGTGTTTTTTTTTGGAAAAAAATCCGCATTTCATACTTGTACACCTGGTAACTCTAAAAGAGCCCTGAAATTTTAATGCTGGTTTGGCAGCAATATTGTGTGCCACGAATGATAAAGTGTGTTGTCGCCTCAATATCAGGTCTTTCACCTCGAAGACGCGGTCTCGTCTCCGACAATTATAATAGGCAGTCTGCTTTCGGTACTGCTCCAAATTTTCGCTAACCCAATTATACAACGACTGTAAGGATTCCATACGCTTAGACTTTCGCGGATCCCGAGACTCGATCTCGGTAACTGAATTGCAATGTCATTGAATCTCGTAACTGAATGCACAGAATTAACGGGCTCTAACTCGCGATCCAGATTTAGGAAAGCGGGTGAGGTTCCAATGGATGATAAGTGATATTTCGTGTTATAAGCGAAGCAGAAGTCACTTAAATGCACATTTCATCGCGGTGATCGCAATTTAGAAAGAAAATAATCTTCGTTTTAAGAACTCTATTAACTCTCTTCATGGGATTCGCCTGCGGATGGTAAGGCGATACGGTTGTGTGAGTAATTTCATTTTTCTCGACAAAAGTACGTTTATAAGTATTGTTAATAAATTCGATGCCATTAACAAGAGACGCTTTGGAGTACTCCAGATAGAATCAATTCGTGGAGGGAGTCCCTAATAGTCTGTTTAGCGGACCTTAAGACACTCTACCCACTTTGTGAACAAATCTTGGACAACTAAAATATATGCGAAATACACCTTGCTCCGGGGCAACAGACCCATGATATCCGCAGCAACCGCAATTCACGGAGTCTCGACAACTGATAAGGCCCTGCCTGCCCGACTTTTGTTTGTTGACACGAATCGCATTTTCCGATTCGTATTCAGCAACGGCGCGGAACATATTTGGCTAATAGTATGTGATTAACAGCTTATAATGGGTCTTTTCTATCCAAGGACTCGAAATAAAATCTCGGTCCAGTTAAGGTCATGGTCAGAGGCTGTATCCAATTTTCGGTTTCGGTTCCAATTCCTTTTACCGATAACGGTTTTGATCTTTTTTGATTCCGGATCGAAAAAATCCGTAATTCAAGCGATTTCGGTTCTTTTACCGATAACGATGACCATAATCATTTAAATTTAAGTTTTTTTCGGTTACGGTATACGATTATCTACTGTAGAGAAAAGTAATACAATAAGCATAAATTGCATATTTAACGAAATTCATGTTTATTTTAAGACAATATTAAATTGAAGATATGTAAGCACTAAGCAGTGTAAGGCCCGTTTTGCCCAATGCAGTTTAACTTTAATCTCCGTTCAACGTAGGCCCTTAGCAGAAGACTGACTTATAATCTTAAGACAGTTCTTGTAAGCGTTATTAAAGACATGAGATTTAGGCCTAGCTCCACAACTCACGGTTAACTCTTAACCGAGGTTTAACTTATTCTTTATTTCTTTCCAATTCTAAAATTGAAAAGAGATGAGGAATAAGTTGAATCATAGTTAAGAGTTAACCGTGAATTGTGGAACTGAGTCTCAATCATAAAATACTGTCTTAAGATCATAAGTCAGCCTTTCTGCTAAGACCCTTACTCTTCAGCTTTTTCTATTTCTTAAAATTGGGAAAAGATAAAGAATTAGTTGAACTGAGATTAAAGTTAAACTGCTTTGATAAAAACGGGCATAAGTACTCTAACTCTAAACTAGTGTAAAGTAAATAGATCATTTTTTTCTTTTTTTGCTGCTGTTTCACTTTTATTATCTTCTGAGACATCATCTACTCGACTACGTCAGCGATTTGTAGCATCATCAATGGTTGTTTACAGCTTTTTGATAATTTTCTATAAAGTAACATATTATTTTTACGTAAATTATCATAATCAAACAAGGAAATAACGTAAGAAGGAAAAGAAAGTAACACTCCGTGGATACTCTGTAATATTGCTACTTAAAATCTTTTTCCTCTTTAAGTCTCTCCTTTAAGTCGCTGTGGCAGTGACAACATTGGATTATGACGTCATAAGTGAGAAATGACACGTTAAAGTTTCTTCATAACATTTGTTAAAAAGAATTTAGGTAATAGTGAGATTGCTTTAAAACACTTGTAAAAATGGGCGAAGATTATCCTTTCTTCCTCCTTGATCCGTTCTGAGTCAGTAAATAGTGGCAAAAGGAACGTGACATGAAAATAGACTACACATGTGCATTGATTAAGCTGTTATAATCCGTCACGACAGTAAATCGGTAGCCGACTGAATTAACATCAGTTTGTAAAATAAATAAAATAGAATTTTAAAATCCAAACACGACAAAATCGAAGCGGCAGCCAAACGCGCGCGAATTTCTTCAAAAGCCTTGCTCTGTTCATCCCCTTACACCCAACGTTGGTTCTTTCTTAGCAATCGCGTGAGTGGTTTGTCGTCACAAATTAAGATAAAAATACTAGTATTGAAACAATATTACGATGACATTCGCAAGAATCGACGTAATTGCTTAATATTACGCGGTACCGGGTATTCTAGGATTGGTCGCGCCTTCTCGGGGTCGACTATCAGGCCGACTCGCTGCATAACGAATCCCAGATACCACACTTGAGAACGGCAGAATTCACATTTATCGGGATTTATAGTAAGACCTGCCTCAAAAATTTTTCTCAAAACTCGCTCGAGCCACACAAGGTACTCTTCGAATGTCGGAGTTACAACCGCGATATCGGCTAAGTAAGCAAATGCGTGAGGCTCCATCTCCGGACCTATTATCTTATCTAACAAAGGCTGATACGTCGCTCCCGTCAGCCCGTACGGCATCCGTGCAAAATTATATAATCTCTTATTCGGGACGTTAAACAGTGATTTCTCGGTTTTTTTCATCAGAGATATTGAAAGAACGCCTGGCTTAAATCGATTGTCGCGCAGACTTCAATTTGTCCAGAATATCAATCATATTTGGTAACGGATACGCGTCCTTTTTTATGCTATTAATCTTACGGAAATCCGAACAGAAGCGAATACTTTCCAATCGGTTTCTTGACCATCACTAATGGGTTTGACCACTCACTAAAAGATGCTTCGATAATTCCGGTAGTTAACATTTTATCGACTTTCCTGCGAATTGCTTCCTGTATCTTTGGAGAAACTAAATAACATTGATGCTCGGCAAGAGAGGTGACACCGGGATCCGCCACGGTGTTCGGTATTCTATCCGCTACAAATTTTTCCAAACGTAAGCCCTGCTCGGTAATCAATTCGGAAAATTTACAGCAAGCATATTCAAGGCGGTCACTAATTCTTTCAAAAGTACGACGCTCCCATGAGCGGCTTTGCCACCCCGAAAAGGCAAAATCCAGACTGATACCAAAGTCGCACCAAAAATCTACTGCCAGAATACAGGAAAAAAGAAGATTTTGCAGCAGATACATGTTAATTTCACATTGCATTCCCTCTAATATCAAGAGCACTTTTATCTCCTCAATGATTTCCGCCATCTGCCGTTTACGGTCCGTATGCAGAGATCATCGAGGAAATAAAAGTTCTTTCGCACGAGTGATTGGTCTAAAACGCCTTACTATGACGATGCCTACCTCCCTAATCGTGCGACACGAGCCGGAATCGACTAAAGCCATTAACGGGTGTTCCGCAATGAAAACGCAAAAATATCGCGTGATCGGATACGTGTATTCGATCGGAATATTTTTCATTTGTTTTCTGACATGCAGAAGTAACTCTGCGCAAAAGAAGAAATGATTCAAACCATTAGGAGAATTTTTAAATTTTCCGAGGGGTCATTTTTCGTATTTAAGAGTTTCTTCCGACATGAATTTGTTCGGAGTGTTTTTTATTCGTTGTCTGGCATGCAGGTGTAGTTTTGTGCAAAAGTAGAAATGGATCAAACCGTTTTTTGCTCTGAAAAAATTTATTTTAATTTTTTAGGGGTAGTTTTTCGCGCTTAAGAATGCTTTTCAACGCATGTATTTGTTTGTGATGTTTTTTATTTTTTGTCTGTCATGCAGGTGTAGCTCTGTGCAAAAGAAGGAATAGGACAAATTGTTTTAGCTTTAGGTGAATTAAAAAAAATTTTTTAGGACTAGTTTTTTGCTTTTAAAGGTGTTTTCCGACGCATTTATTCGATTGGAGTGTTTTTTATTTGCTGTCTGGCTTGCAGGTGTAGTTCTGTACAAAAGGGAAAATGGACCAAACTATTTTTCGCTATGGGAGAATTATTTTATGTTTCCTAGCAGTAGTTTTTTGCGATTAAGAGTATCTCGATGCATGTATTCGATCGTTGTGATTTATATTTGTCTGGCATGCAGGTGTAGCTCTACCTTCTGTGCAAAAGGAGGAATAGGCCAAATCATTTTTCGTTTTAGCAGAATTTTTTAAATTTTCTAATTTTTCGCGCTTAATCTTTTGAAGCACACATTTTTTTTACGTAGGATTGAGTTGAAATTTGTTACTCGGGGATTTTCGGGGTCTCTGATTACGAATCTGACCTCATATTTTCAAAATTTAAAATGGCAGACCCATTTGCAAAAAGTGACCTGATCAGGATGAAATCGAGTATTCAGGCGTTTTAGAAGTCACTAATGACAAATCTGACTTCAGATTTTCAAAATTCAAAATGGCTAATCCAAAATTATTCGATTTGCAAAAAGTGATTTGATCTTGATGAAACTAGATACTCGTTAGTTTTAAGTAATTGCAATTCTGGAGTTTGCAATTTTGTTTTTCCGACTCCAGACTTGTAATCAGCGATTTCAAAAACTGACGAGTATCTACTTTCATCCAGATTAAATCACTTTTCACAACTTGCCATATTGAATTTCGAAAATTTAAGGTAGTATTCGTAATCAGCGCCCTCGAAATCCATCGAGTACCCGATTTCATCCTGATTAAGTCACTTTTTGCAAATTGATCCGCCAAATTAGATCCGCCATTTTAAATTTTTTAATTATGACTTTATATTCGTAATCAGCGACCTAAAAAACCTTTCGAACTTCCTTTTTAGCTATTTAGCTATTGTTAATTAGTCACAATCACATTTATTGTTAAAAAAGGATGAATTTTTACAGTTTGTTTATTTATAAAATACATTTCATCAATAATAAGAATGTTTGCACGGATTTTTTTATAACAAAATTGATGTTCTATAAAACTGATATTCTTTTCATTATAGTAATATGTTAGAAACTGTGTGAAAAACATAAAATACTGAGATTAAAAAGGTGGTATATATAGGATACTGTGCTGCAAAGGGTTAAGGGTGCCTTCCAACGCATGTATTCGATCGGGATGATTTTTATTTGTTGTTTAGTATGCAGAAGTAGCTCTGCGCAAAAGGAGAAATGGGCCAAACCATTTTGAAAAAATTGCTCTTAGAACGTTCCAAATTTCAATCAGCTAATTTTATGTTATTAATATGGAAAAAAATTACATAAGGAAATATCACACGTAACAATATACAACAGATTTTTTTGCAATTAATGTAGAACAAGTCATTCATATATGTGATGTTAAATTGACTCGTGATTGATTAAAAAATGACTTTTAGTAAATTTTGAAGCCATTTTAACATTATTATATTATAATTTCTTTGTTTTGTTTTTTTTTTGTTCTGTTTAAATATATTTTTCAATTTATTGCATTTAATAGATTTTAGAAATATTTCTGTTAAAGCCTTTCGTATGATATATTGCAGAATTTTTTTCGAATTACGTTATCTGCGCTAGAAGCTCCAATACATTTTTAATTATAGCGCAAACACAATTATTCAAAAATTTGCTCAAAAACTAAAGGACTATATATGAATATAATATGAATTATCTAAACCAAAAAAATGGGCCCTGGTGAAAATTTTTCTCATAATTTTTATACGAATTGGAACATTCTTCAGAAGTACTCAGAATTATTTATTAGAAAGTTTACATCTTCTCTCAGAATTTTCTATACAAGTGAATTTTAAAAGATTCTGAATTTCTCATCTAATAATTTTTAAAAAATATTTTTTTATTTTTAACATTTTATAACATTTCCTCAGAAATTATACTTAAAAAATCTTATAAATTTTACGATATTTCATAATTAACATATATAAAAAATTCTAAAAAAAAAATGTAGATTTTCTGAGAAGTGTTCTAATTCGTATAAAAAAATGTGAGAAAAGTATTAAATTATATAGAAATTCTGAAAAATTATATAGAAATTTTAAAAAAATTATATAGAAAATTCTTAAAAAGAAAAATTAAGGAGAAATAGCCAATGCAAACCAATACAAGATGTTTTTGTGAAAATAATTGTCATATATTAAAAAAATAAGTTAAATATTTCGACATCATAAATGTGTCATCTTCAAGTGTGAGCATAATATAGACCAATTATAAAAGCATTCCAATAGAATAAAATAAGGTAGTAAAAAGTTATCAGAAGTAAAAATCGTTAAGCTCTAAAAATTGTTATCTTCGTCTGTCATATCTTGACGGATATTCAAACTGATAAAAAAGACGCTATAATAAAACTAAGTAGATTAAAATAATAGTAAAGCCTGGCCGATTTAAACTCACTATGTGTTAGTGCGTATATGTATACGATGTGTGCGTGCGTGCGTGCGTGCGTGCGTAAATGAGTCAGTAAATAATTGTAAAAGGCATGAGAAGACTAAGAAGTTTA
This sequence comes from Trachymyrmex septentrionalis, assembly GCF_001594115.1. Lineage (NCBI taxonomy): Eukaryota > Metazoa > Arthropoda > Insecta > Hymenoptera > Formicidae > Trachymyrmex > Trachymyrmex septentrionalis. The sequence continues at coordinate 82,664 of NW_017305437.1, forward strand.
TCAAAATTTATTCAATGCATTAAATTTATTCATGCGTAGCCTATTTTCATAACACGTTCTTTTTGCCATTATTTACTGACTCAAAAAGGATCAAGGGGAAAGAAAGGATTATCTTCGCCCATTTTTACAAGTGTTTTAAAGCAATCTCACTATTACCTAAATTCTCTTTATTTACAAATGTTATGAATTAACTTTAACGTGTCATTTCTCACTTATGACATCATAATCCAATGTTGCTACTGCTACAGCGACTACAGAGGAGTCTTAAAGAAGAAAAGGATTTTAAGTAGTAATATTACAGGCTATCCACAGAGTGTTACTTTCTTTTCTTTGTTACGTTATTTCCTTGCTTGATTATGATAATTTACGATCATTTACGTAAGAATAATATGTTATTTTATAGAAAATTATCAAAAAGCTGTAAACGATCATTGGCGACGCTACAAATCGCTGACATAGTCGACGTAGATGATGTCGCAGAAGATAATAAAAGTGAAACAGTAGCAAAGAAAGAAAAAAAAATGATCTATTTACTTTACACTAGTTTAGAATTAGAGTACTTATGCTCGTTTTTACCAATGCAGTTTAACTTTAATCTCGGTTCAACTAGCTTTTTATTTTTTTTTAGTCTTAAGAATTAGAAAAATATGAAGAGTAAGGGTTTTAGCAGAAAGGCTGACTTACAATCTTAAGATAATATTTTATAATTAAAACTCAGTTCCACAATTTACGGTTAACTCTTAACTGTGGTTTAACTTATTTCTCATCTCTTTTCAATTCTAGAATTGGAAAGAAATAAAGAATAATTACCTTTCTCTACAGTAGATAATTATGTAACCGAAAAAAACTTAAATTCAAGTAGTTATAATCACCGTTATTAATAAAGAAACCAAAACCGTTTAGATTACGGGCTTTTTCGATCCGGAACCGAAAAAGACTGCAACTGTTATCGTTAAAAGGACGGAAATCGGATCAAAACCAAAAATTGGGTACAGCCTCTGGCCGTGACCATAACCGGACCGAAATTTGATTTCGGTCCGAGTCCTTGTTTCTTATTGACTACGAAGATATGAAGAAGTGGCGAAGATACTAGGGATAAAATAATTTTAGAAGAAAAGAATGTAATTTATATATACATTTATTTATCATGTAATGTAGTACGTACAATATAATCTAAATCATAGACTACTAGTTCACATTCTATTAATAGAATTTTTATTATAAATTTTATACAAAATGTTTGCAGCATCGCTTTTATTATAATAGTAATACAATTTTGTCTAAAAAATGACACAAAATATTCGAATTTCTTACTAACACTGTGCGTATATTGACTCAGTTCATAGAATACATGCTCAACATTGCCCTTCCTATCTATACATTTTTCCCATCTTTGTGATAGTAAGTGGATTTTGTGACAATAAAACGATTGATCTTTTGAAGCAATCCATCTATCCATTTTCGCATATTCTCGTAATTTCTGAAATGTGTATCCACGGAGCCGTGCCGCATCGATTGGAATAAGTAGTAGTCTGAAGGAGCTAAGTCTGATGAATACGCTGGGAATAGGAAAGCTTCTCATTCGAGCTGCATCAGTGTTTCCTTGACGACTTTTGCAACGTATGGTCGAGCGTTGTCGTGCAAAAGCATAACTTTGCGTTTGACTAGTTTGTAATAAATGACGCCTAGCATATCGCACCAAATGCACAGCATTGCTTTGTGGCCATGGATATTTTGTTTTGATATAGATGTTGATCGTTGGTCAGGGACACCCACTTTTTGCGTTTGAGATTATGAAAAAAGATCCACTTTTCATCGCCAGTCACAATGCGCCACAAAAAACTTTTTTTTCTGTCTGGCGAGCAGAGAAATAGAGATGTTTAAGCGATTCGCAATGGCATTTTCGGTTAAAAAAATGGTACTGTTTGCTCAAATGAATCTTTTTTTATTGAATTTTATTGGCAAATGTCTAACCTCTAAAATACAACCAGTTTTAGATGTCAAAGTAAATTACACATACAACTAACGTTATCTAAATGTGAGCTGCGGAAACTAAGTTTAATACCTAAAACAATTAGCAATAGCTGTCTGAACTCTGTTGAAGCTCTCTGAACTGATGCGGTAACGTTACCCGGAGTTCTTCTTTTAAACAGTGTTCTCTTCCACATTTTTTTACACAATCTAAAATCGAGGGGATTTTTGTTTATATACATTATACTTTGAAGAACAGTTGTGACGTGGTCGAAGGGGATATCAAATTGACACATATCATAAGAATGCATTCTAACGATATTGAATCTTTTTTATCTAAGGGATCGGCGCCAACGGCAATAAAGTCTGTCTGCTCCAATTCTCTTTTCAAAAATGAATTTTGGGACAGTGTATTCAATGTAAAATTTTACTTATCTTTAAAAATATGTGAGTTTATTTTTCAGTAACTACCATCAAATCTTTGTTAAACCACACAATAACATATATCACAAGAATGCATTTTGACGATATCAGACCCTTTCTATTTATCTTTGGGGATCGAGAGTAAAGTCTCTGTTTCCATTCTCTTTTAAAAATATTTTTTTTCCCTATCTTTACGACTGCGATAAAAAAATCACTCCTTTGGAAACACATTAAAACTTGTTAAAATATGTTCAAACATGTTAAAACGTGCAGCAAACTAAATGATGCATCTTTCCATACTATATAAAACGAAAAGATTTTCTTCTCTGGGAATTCATTTTGTCAGCAACAGTTCAAATTGACAATATGGATCAAACGGAGCGCGATCTCATAGCGCAAACCGCTCAATTGAATACGCGAGAAGAGTTTCTTGCGTGGGAACAGCGTTGTGATAATTTCATCGAATCGCTGGAGGAATAGAATCGTGCTAAACAATCGTTGATCGCTCGTATCGCGCGGTTCGAAAATTTGAAAGACGGTGCGTGGACATTTCGTGCAAGTTGATGTCGGATACAGCGCGGGACTTCGTTGGGGCGAGATTGATATGGCTTTCGAAAGCCGTATATGACCGGTGCTGTAATAAATTCTGAACACATCGAACCTCGCCAATTCCTCGAAGATGCGAGAGAGATATTGCTTGAGCGTGTGCAAAATGTTATTCAAAAACATGATAATTAAAATAAAGACAGTGTTAGTGGTCAATTTGTGTCGGGTGATAAACGTGCAAATAAAAGTGTGCATGAGAAATTATGAACTCTTCCGTTCATTCGATTTACACGAGTGGTACGCGTCGCACGTTGTCCAGCCTATCCTAATATTGCTGCAGGAATTCCAGGAGCGCAATAGTGAGTGGACGCTGTCGCGTATAATGAATTATAGTAAACATAAACATGTACAGTCCTTTACATGCGAGACGTCACATCGAACTCCCGCGAGAAATTAAAATAAAGAGAGCTGTGTTAATGTGCAATTCTTAGACAACGCCTGCTTCGCGCGATCAATGGTTGCCGCTCTACACCCAGCTAAAAAAAACATGAAGCGAGAGTCATCATATCCGTATTATACGATTGTAATGAATCTTCAAGACATTATGTTCCCAATGAAATTAAAAAATTTAAAAATCTCAACAATGTCGTCGTCAACGAGTACTGCATCGAAAATCAAAAAGAAATAACAAAAGATAAAATCCTTCCATTACGGCTCATTGATACGAAGAGGAACAAGCACGTCAATTTATTGTACGTGCAGGATCCGCAAGATGATAACATGGGGCATTTCGCGTTGATCAAGGATCTGTCCCACCTCGTGAGCTTATAAATCAATAAAAATGGGCACAAGGAATACTTTTACGATTGATATGTATATATTTAATTAAAAATTATGAAAACATTTTTTATAATAAAAAAAATGTTCTTTATAAAAATAATAATTTCTTTTTACAGATGCTTTCATTTTTTTTAGATCTAGCGCAAAACTGGAGATCCACATAACAGATTGTAGAAAACTTAACAACTATGCTGCCTAGTGAGGACAACAAGTGGTTAAGTTTCAGCAACTACTGCAAAAAGGAGCGCGTTTCATTTACCGTATATGCCGACCTGAAATGTACCCTGGAAAGGATGGAAAAAGAAGATATAGAAACATTAAGCTACACAAACTAACATTATCAGGTTTTTAATATAGCGTACGATGTCCATTGCTCATACGACGACTCTCTGTCGAAATATCGGTTTTGTTACGATAACGATTGCATAGCATGGTTCATCGAGGAACTAAAAAATTTAGCATATAATGTCAAAACTATCTTATCTGCTAATGTTTCCATGGCAGATTTTATGGCGAGACGATTGGATAAAATTTAATAGCGTTACGCACTGTCACGTATGCGAAAAACCGATTGCAAAAGACGGATACGCGATCATTGCCACTTGACTGGGCAATATAGAGGCCCCGTGCACTCAAATTGCAACTTAAATTTTAACGATTCATGTCGCATACCTGTGTAGTTTTCCATAACTTATTGGGATACGATACGCATTTCATCATCAAAGAAATAGTCACCGCATACGAAAAATGCGTCGATCTATTACCGTTAGGAAAAATATATTTCTTTTACCAAACACGTTGATGGCATCAAAGATAAAAATGATAAAAAAACTTGTAAAATTATATTTTTTTTATTAATTCGTTTAAATTTCTTGCTTCAAGTTTAAATAAATTGGCATTGTATTTCAATAAAGATAAACTATGGATAATGCAATGTAAATTTTGTAATTTATCCGAAGAAAATTTTAATCTTTTAACATGGCGTCTTTCTGTACGTTGACTGCGTTGAAAAATTGCAACACATGCGCTTACCACCGTGCGAATCATTTTATATAATAATTCAACGTGTGACTGCGATTCTGCATTCGAAACCTCGACGAATATAGCGATATGTATGTAAAAACAGATGTTTTGTTATTGGCCGACGTCTTTAAAAATTTTTGCAACAATTGTGTCGCGAGTTACGGACTCGACCCCGCGTACTATTACATCTTAACATGTGAAGCCAGGTTAAAGCATATAGGAGTAAAATTTGAACTTCTCACCGACATCGACATGGTCAGATTTATCGAGTGTCGTATACGGTCTGAGCCAGTGTTCAAACACATACGCGCGGGTCAACAACAAATATATGTCATCGTACGATACATCGAAACTGTCATCATACCTAATGTACGAGTATTATGACGTCAACAACCTTTACGGTTGGGCAATGTGTCAAGCATTTGCACGCCGATTTTCGAAGGGTTGACGATATGCAAAATTTCGACTTTACGACCATCGTGATAAATTCATCGACGATAGATCATTACGTTCTCGAGGTGGACTTGGAGTACCCACAACATTTCCATGACATTTATGCGGATCTACTGATCCGACGCGTGATAAACTACCCGGTAAGCGAGAAGACAAGCTTCTCGCTACGATACACAACAAAAAACGTTTCGTGATTCATTATTGCAATCTGCAGCAATGTACTCGTCACGGTCTCCGCATTTCAAAGATCTATTGTATACAATTGCAATTCACGCAATCTTCGTGACTTCGCAATTATATAAAACTCAACATAAATTTCAGAACTCGCACGAACAACGAGTTTGAGAAAAATTTGTACAAACTAATGAATAATGCGATTTTCGGTAATGAAGAATGTGTGAAATCACATTGACGTGCGACTTGTAACGTGTTAGGACGGGAGATACGATGCTGAGACAATGATTGTCAAAGCAGCCTTCCACAATCATAGCGTTTTTTCTGAAAATCTGGTTGCGATTGAACTGCGTAAACTCGAGGTGAAATTCGACAAGTCGATATACGTAAGTGCATCCTTGATATATCCAAGACGTGTATTATATGAATTTTACCACAAGTACATGGCACCATTGTTTCTCGAAAAATGTAAAATTATGTACACTAATACAGACAGTCTTATCACATCAAGTGCGATGATATCTACGCTGTTATAAAACGCGATATTAACAGATTCAACACTAGCGATTACGCGATTGACAACGCGTACAATATTTCGCTCGCAAATAAAAAAGTTCTTGGCCTGATGAAAAGACGAGAACAACGGAACAATCATGACCGAATTCATAGGGCTTAGAGCGAAAATGTACGTCATGTATATAGAAGAAAAGAAGGATGCGAAAAAGGCAAAAGGCGTCAAGATAAATGTTGTGACAAGATTCAAATGTTTGAGGATTACACGCGGTGTTTGAATGATAATCGAAATGACGTGTAGTTGTGTATAAAATCAAAATTGTACGAGGTGTACACGATATCAGAAAAAAATAGCTCTAAGTCACGACGATCAATGGTATACTGTATTTGATTCTACTGACACGCTGCCATGGAAGCATTATGAAATATTATTATAAATTTATATTTTTTTGTATTTTTAATAAAACATTTATATGTTATATAATAGTATTATGTAGTACGTATAGTATGTATATGTTTGTACGTATGTACATATATATAATATGTATGTATGTATGTACGTGTGTACGTATGCATGTATAATATGTACATATAATATGTATAATACTGTTACGTCCGGCGGACTCGCACGACTCTTTTCTTTCATAGAGATCTGGAATCCCTCGAAACACTAAAATTTTATCTTCTTTCCTTTTTTTTCTCTATCTTAAAAACTAAAACAAGGAATCCGGTATCTCCTCGTGAATGTCGCTCCGATATAAAAATCAATAATAAATACGTATGGAAAGCGGAAGACCGGCGCCAAGATTAACGGTCAAGTTGCGGACGATTCTCGCGAATACGTAATTACAAATTTAAGAAACGGCACGCGACGTTCAGGGGTAGATTCTGGGTGGTCCCGTGGCGACGATGCATGCTCGCCTTCTCGACGCCCAAGACGCGCGTTTCCCCATAAATCTTAAGGTCATAAAATTTTGGAGTTTCACTTTTCCACTTTACAGATTCCTGTCAACATCCTTTCCTCCCCCAAAATCTTAACCAATCCAAGAGCAAAGGAAAATCCTACTACCAGCCAACGAAACCTATTCCACCAATCCAAATTTGAGTAATCTGGGGCGATTACTATAAAAATCGCGGTTCCGCAACCCTTGCAGCAGATTTTTTTCTAAGTTCCGGAGTTGTACTTGCCGATAGAGTTAGTGAGTTGGTCGCGATATTCAAAGTTCCCGACAGAGTCAGTGAGATCAATTGAATCATCGGGATTCAAGTGGTTAAATCAAAAGCCTGTTTCCTGATCGAGGAAGGAAGTCCGTCGAACCTGAGCCATAACATCTGACGCCGCCTTCTCCGCGGTTGGGCCATCTTCCATCGCCAGTAAGTTTCCACTATTTTTACATCGAGTGGTCCCTCTCCGCCTTTCCTCCTTTCTTTTCTTTGGGACCCACGTTAAAGATAAAATTTTTTTTAATGCGTTCACGCTGTCCGTTTGCCCCTCGTCGCCGCCGCCTGACGAGAACCACCCGATCGCGCCGACTCGCTGCCCGCGCCCGGGTTTTCCACCAGCAAAACCAACCGACAGTCTCGGAACCGACTCCCCCCATACAATTCCCCCTGGCAACCCTCTCTCCACCCCTCGAAATCTCATATTCCCCAATCTCCAATCCATCCCCGATTCCTCCTGCAGATTTTCCCCCGCATCCACCAACACCCCCTCCAATTGATACCACCCCCTCAATCTCACATAATGGCTACTCTGCCGCTGTCCCCTTTCCTTTTCTTTTCCACGATGCCCAGCAACTCCTAGATTACATGGCCTATTTTACCCCCTCCAATCAAGATGTGGTAGTCGTAAGGATCACAGGATCCGACGGTCTGTTCTCGGTTCCTGTAGCGTCCCTTGTCCCCCTCGACCCTTTCTGCCTCCATCCCTATGATCTTACCCAGTATTAATACCACCCCCTCCCCCTTTTTCCCTCTCAAATCCACTCACCTCCTTCTCTTTTTATTCTCTCGTTATTCTCTCCGCAACTCCTCCCTTCCACTCTACCACAATACTTTACACATACACTCTCACACCTTCATAAATATTTACACATAACCCAGAATAGAAAACCAAAAATTGTATTTGTATTTTCCTGACAAAATTGTATCACTCCAGTTTTTTTTTAAATATATCATTGTTAAATTAACTTCTCGGTAGTCATTATTTAAATAATACCTCTCCTCGTATTATTAAGTTCTCCCGCGATTGCACTTCGCCCTCTCCCCGGTCACTTGGATTAAGTTCCATGACCGAAAGTCAGGGCATACGGCCGTGCTGGCGCAGCTGGCGTTAAAGTGCGCCCCTCTCGGCACACTGACCCCTTTTTTGAAGTACGTCCGACTCGTGTGTCCGTTTAGCGGAGCACGAGCAGAGGTTTCCACTTCGTCCTCTGTTCGACCCCCGGCTCGTTAGGAGCCTTCGTCCTGAAGCGAAGCGCCTCCCGATTTACGTCGGTCCTTCCCCACGGCTCCCTTGCGGTCCGGAGCCCGGACACGACCAAATCGATCTAACGATTCGGTTCCTTGTTACGTTCACCCCCCTCAGTTCCGCATGCGCGCGGAGCTTGGATGTAACAATACGTTCATATTTAATATTTACATTAAAAAAAAATTATACAATTTGTAATAAATTTGTAATAAATTTTATTGTTATAACACACTAACCTTATATCCAAGAGTTGTGTTGAATTATGAAATCCTAGCCATTTCACGTAAATCTTGTCTTTTTTACGTAAATCCTTTTCAACAAGGTATACGTTGGAAATAGCGACGCGATGCAACTCATACTCGTGTAATCCTCCAGCGACGGTAATTTTTCAGTAGATATGTCATAGGATTAGTTTTTTGTATTTTTTGATGATTTTAAATATCTTCGTGATCCAATTTGGCGTGTAACCTTTCTCAAAGATCGTCTCTCACACGTACGCAATCACCCACTTTGAATCGTGTGAATGCGATAGCCTTTACGCTACTGTACACCATATTTAAAAGTTTGTCAGCAATCGTGGGAGTTACATCAATGCGCCACATACCAATAATTCGATGCTTTCGCTTGTTATATTCAGATACGAGACATGGAAGCAAGTCAATACATTTATAATTTCCATTGTGCGTAAATTATTTTCATATATTGTTTTTCAATGTATGATTGAATCGTTTAACGACAGATGCCTTCATTATGAAATATGTTGAATAATGATTTATGTTGTGTTTTTTCAAGAGTTTTTGCACATTAGCGTTGTAAAATTTTTTTTCCATATTAGTTTGCAAATTTTTCGAACATCTTCCATTGTTTCAAATTATCTTTGGGATCTCTGTAGCTATCTGATTTCCACTTTTGGTTTTCAGCGATATGGTCCATGCGTGCTTACTCAACACATCGATAAGGTGAGAATGTAGTGATAATCTTTGTTGAATTGTGTGTAAGGCGCATCTCGACCACATCAGCCTGCCACTGGTCATCGTATTCGTAAATTATGACACGTCTGCGTGGAAAATTTTTTCTCGCCGGAATGTGCAATTCTTCCATTAGTCGCCACTTTTCGAGATTTTTCTTCTCAGACATGTTAAGTTATGTTATGATTATTGCTGTGTTACGTCCAAACTCTGGAAAAGTGGGTTTTTAGAGAGAGAGAGAGAAGGGAGTAGAAAAGGATGGAGCGTGGAAGGACGGTCAGACTCTAGTCTCGCAGGTATTTGCCTGGAAACAAACACCGGCGAGTCGAACGCACTCTTTTTTTTGTCCGCTTCGGAATATGGGTCAACGTCTCGTGAAGACGCTATGACGCCTGTTTCCTACGGGCGGTGCGATCGTCGGTCCGAATTTCGAGTCAAGGAAAAATCCCTTTAACTCGGGAATGGACCACGTGCAATCTTTGAAAGGGCAAGGTTTGGTGTTTACGAGGTCGTTGTTCTATCAGGCGGGTTTTAAAAATAGAGAATGAGAGCGAGACAAATGATCAGTAACATTATTTATTATGGCTAATTGACAATAGGAAATTACGCAATTATATGCTAATCGTTTATATAATAATATTTATTACGTCTACTCTATACATTATGGTTATTAGCACACAGTATGTCTATTTCAAAAACGGTTACACTTTTATAATATTTAAACTATATATATATTGTGTAAAAAAAGGAGGGGGGGGGAATCGGATAGGTTTGGGTTAACATACTTCAAGGATGGAAACGGAGGAAGGGGGGAAAAGATTATTAAAAAATCTTACAGGCACTAATATTGGATGGGGGGAATTTGGGAGGAATACGGGGATATTTGAGGTAGGGCTTCGACCGGTAATGGCATTTCGAATTTCATAGGGATCAAAGTAGTGAGGGCCGATAGTGTAGGCCCCCTGAGGGATAGATGCGGCGGTTACCCGCGGGAATTGAGAGATGAGTGACTCGAAAGTGTCACTCTCCAGGATCCGGAAGTGGGATCTAGGTGGGGGTGGAGGAATTTCCTCTAGGAATTCCACGCTGTCCGTGGAGTTCGTCGGAGATGGACTTCTGGGGGGAGTTGGGTGGAACGAATCGGATGAAAGTGGATGCAAATCGGGAAGGATTCTTTCTGTTAGTGCGTCCGAAAACGCAGGTGAAGGAGTTCGAGGGGGAGGAGAAGGAGGTGCCTGAGGTGGTGAAGGCGAAGGTGTTTGAGGCGGAAGCGGTATTGGGGAAGCGGTATCGGGGTGATTTGCCGGCGGAGCCGGTGGTGACCCGGATGGTACTGGTGGTAGGCGACCTTCGACCGGACGATTCTGCTCTTGTGAGCTCCCGAGATACCTCTTGAACTCTTCGTCTAAGAGTTTCCGTGCCTCCCGGTAGGCCCGGCTTCGTAGCCACCCTTTGAAAGGACGGTTCGGACGCGGCACTATAATTTGATGTAAATTATAGTGGTTGGGTTTTTTTTTTATATATATGCGGGTGAGTGTGTATGTGTGTATATAGGACTTACTATTGTTGTATTCTGCGGATGTGGGTAGATCGAAGTCGTTGGCCTCAGGACTCCTCGGAAGGTTGGCACTCGGATGTGGAAACTTCGGTCGAGTCACTTCAACGCGTATCGCGAACTCGCAATTGCGGAGATGGAGTTTAATCAGTGACTTTATAATGAGTACCGAATGAATATGACGAGTCCCGAAGGAATAATGATTGTTACGACTAACTGCCGAGTCCCGAAAAAGAAGTCTAATAATAGTCGAGTCCCGAAGGAGAAGTCTAATAACTGCCGAGTCCCGAAAAAGAAGTGACGCTCCTCGTGGAGGACCTCTCCTTTTATATGGCGAGTTAGTGACGCCGAGAGCGGAGTACGTGTACTGCTGAGTCACTCCAGGATTAGGGATATTGTTTATAACTTTCGTCATCGACCGTTTCTCGAGTGTCTAATAGATGCGAGCCACATGTCATTTGTTGCTCACACCCACTGTTTTATTTTACAAAGCCTAGTTTGTTTGTTCTTAAGTTTCGCCTATCTGGCCCTTGGTTTCAATATCAACCCAACGGTTCTGTCCCGAGTGGTTTATTAGTTAAAAACTGAGCATTTATTGTTCTCAGCTCTTATTTTATTTTATAGTCCTCGAGATAAGGTTTGTCTATTTGATACTTGGTTCAAATATCTAACTCAACGGTTCAGTCCCGGATGGGTTGTTAGTTTAAAACGAGCATTTATTGCTCTCAGCTCCTATTTCAAGTGGTTTACTGCTCACTAATTCTTTGTGATGACGAAAGTTTCTTGTCGAAGAAAAGAACTGTGGAGTCTGGACGTAACAGCTGTATAATGCGTAAAATATTACAAAGTTCTTACGCAAACATTGTTCATCGGTAGTTTGATTCAACTAAAATGACTGTGTATCCCATTTCAATTTATAATAAAGTCAGCTTCACGAAGCTTCTCGATAATATTTCGTTATCGTGGGCGTTGTGACTTATTTGACGCGAGGCCTCAAGCAATCGAAGACGATCCACTAGCTTATTAGGATCGCCCCAATGAATGTAATCGAATTTATTATCATTTAGGGTCATGATGCGTGGTATTACACCTTTTCCGACTCTTTTTTTACTTAACTTGTTGTTTAGATTCCTGACGCATGATACATCCGTTCCAATCTATATCTTACCTGATACAAAGGATGCTATTATATTTTTATATTTGTATCCTTTGTTACCCAATATTGGATTAACCGCATTATAGTTACGTCTATGAGCATTCGTTACCAACAGTATACTTTTATACTTAGTTTATCATTCCCTGTGTAAATAGTGTCATCGGGAATTCTTTTGAAAATTAGTTCATGCAAACCAGGTGTACCTTTGTCCATCTACGATCACAAAGTCATTCGTGTCTATATCAAAATATTTGTCACCGAGCCGTTCTTGCTGAGGTATACGCTATAAACGTGATCGATTGCCTTTTCTTTGTCACCATCAAGAAGTATGTTTATGTATTTTTGTCTAAGTGCCCCAACTGATTATGCAACTCCTTACGAACTTGCCGCGTTTGTAAAGATTGTTTAACTAACTAACGTTTCAAGCGGTTCATTGGACGTTTCATAAACATCTTCGACTGAGGAAACGTGCGAACGTTCGTATGATAATTCGTGTGGTTCAGCCGACGCATAATTGGAATTCGACGTAATGTCCGATTCTTTTGTGCATTGCTTTTTAGACGACCGTGTTAATTGAAGCCATAAATTATCCATCCAGAAGCCATCATTATCATCTTCATAAACATCTTTATTATCTTCAGGTTTTTTTTTCTTAATATTTTTATCCTTTACAATGTTGACTTCTTTCTTAATTGGTTGAAATTCATCATTAGCGGTGTTCTCGATAATCTGTTTTAGAAGTTTGACGATAGGCTTAAAGTGTTTCTCTAATGTTACAGTAAGTCAAGTAAGAGCGTGGTCGAGTTCATGTTATTAGCCTTGAGATAGGTTCGAATAGTTTCATACGATATATCTACCTTTCTGCTTCAATTTTGCTTATCCTTGACGCAGTGTTAAGCCAGGATTCCGCGAAAACAGATTCATTATTTTTTTATCGTCTTTTCTTGTCCACTTTGCATATCGAGCCACGTTCTGATCGACATTTTTTAATCATAGACATTTTTTGCCACATTATATCGCTGCAACCACTTCTGTACGAATGATTTTGATTTTTTCATATATTTAGCAGCCGCTAATTGTGACATTTTTGGACCCTTCAGGTGAGTGCAGAGAAACACAACGTGAGGAACACGCTTCATAGCGTGATGCGTATTTGGTACTCATGGCGCTTAATGTGATTCTCTTAAGAAAGTTCAATGACAACTGAATCTTCCTTATAATGCATCAAGGGCAAAGGTGCCCTCTATGGATTCATGATAGATTTAGGGCGATATCTTTTATTAGCTTTGAGTAAGGCCGACCACGCTCTTACTTGACTTACTGAATATCTTTCTCTATTTTGTTGGTTTTTAAAGCGCGATACTTTTTACGAATCAAGTCACTCGTTTTCGCAATTTGTTTCGCTATTCTCTTGCAATCCTTGAGCTCTTTGTTGTTATCCATGTTACACTCGAAAGAAAATGTTGTGTAGTTGACGTATTGACAATGACTAACCACGTTAAGGTATCGCATACTCATTAAATCTTTTTCTGTATCGTCCATTTATAAACGTACTGTCTTTGTCTATGACTACGAATCCATACTTTTGTTGCTAACAGCAATGACACAGTTCGCAGAACATCTCGTAGTACATGTTGGTGTTTACCAGATCATTGTATACATGTTTCATATTGATACCGTCCTATTTGAACAGGATCAACAGATTTACATTATCGCGTACAAGATGCTTCGGTATGTTTGCATGTATGTCTGACACAGATAGAAGTAGTCCGCGTGTCGACGTCCGCGTGTCGACCCATCGCAAAGTACTCTCTGATCTTGCTTGTCACATGCCACGTCATCGAAGACAAAAATGAAATTTGAAAGCGCCTCGTTTGGTGATAATACATTATTATTGGAGAATGTAAAATAACCAATTTCTTTAATCGGTGCTAATAAATTCTCCAAATATCGGTATTTTGGCTATTGCAACGACTTCGAGTACACGTTCGCGAAACGTATACCATGTGGACTTTCTAGCAAACTTATCAACATGTTTGTTTTGCCGCAGTTCAATGGACCGCAGATGATTCCGCGTATAGAAATCGGCAGCATGTTTCCATATTTGCGTACTTCTTTTTCAATCTGTATTTTATTGTCGATATTAGTCACTTTGATCGTTTGCGATTGTCGCACGAACTTCATATTTTCTCCCTTCGCGATACTGACACAAATTGAAAAAACGACGAAATTATTTTGCTATGACAGTTTAAGAATTACATAGATCAATTGTGGGATAAATTACCCGAGCATATAAAGGTTGATTCACGACAGTGGCATGAATCGGACATATAAATATCATCAAATGTAAACATTATTCGCATTGAATGCAATGTGAACGCGGGTGCATACAGCAACATGTGCACGTGATACACGAGTTTTCGCTGAGCGTGTCACCAGGATATAAGATATCGAAAAGACCGACACAGATCATTTACCTTCCGATCATCGTATGGAGCATTACGGATCTGGCATTACGGTTCTGAATGAGCAGATGAAACAGACTAGAGACATATTTTTGCCAGAGAGACGACAGAGATCAAAATCATTCGATCGTTCAGTAGAAAGAAACTCGCTGCGTCGAACGTAAAATTTTTATAATTATTGGGGTTGTTGTACAAAATATCTGAGATGGTTGATATCTTAAATATTGAAGGTGAGTCGATCTTTGATGACCGTATTGTCAAATTCGAGTTTCACACATACAATCTATACGTCAACCACGTTTGGACATAGCGACGAGATAAGAATACAACAGCAGGATTTATACGCTACCGTGTAAAAATGTTCTCTACATCGAAGGTAGATTGATATCAAAGAACAAAAACAGCCAACAATTGGAAACAATTGCGTGGCGTTTATGTTTGACGAAATTCGATGTGAACTCAATGATGCAGAAATTGAAATGTTGGAATAACCAGTACTAAAGAGCTATGCATCGTTTTCCAGTGACAATACAATGATTATACATAATGCTGGACTTATTCCGTCTGAGTATAATGCAAAAAATTTAATGACACCTGACGGATATTTTAACGTGCCGCTCAACATGTTGTTGGGCTTTTGCGAGAATTATAAACGTGTGGTAATTAACGCTCGTCACGAATTAACTTTGATACGAGCGCAACGGCAACAATTGCATTGTGGCAGATCCAGCGATTGAACCGACGATTGAATTATTCAAAATACAATGATAAATGCCCGTTATGTTGAAGGAAATCAATAACTATCCATGCTGCGTACTTTAGAAACAATATCTAAGTATGAGTTTCTGTTCCTGGGATTTGTATAAGTATCGCTTATTGCAAAACACGACAAAGCATTCGTGTGTTATCAAGACTGCGATTCAGCTGGAAAAACTTAAATATGTTCTTTTTGCTCTGCAAATTGTTCAAAAAAACATCATGAAAGCAACTAAAACTTACTTCGATCATCAAACTTACTTCAATAAATTAACCAACGTAAAACTTTATCTAAACTCTGAATTTTATCCGTGCGATGATCTGAATCTAGATTTTGATAAATACAAAACCGCTGTCTTATATGATATGTATGTACGTTTCCGTACGTCTTATTACCAAATTCTCCGAGAAAATCGTAAAATATTATTAAACATGAAAAACTTTCTTCACGGTTATACTCACATTATCATTGATTGCTCGCGATAAAACCAATCCATCAAGAGCGATATCGTGGATGTGCAATTAGATTTGAATTTAAGGAGAACGTACCTGCGAATACTACAGCCTATTATCTCACGACCACGTAATCGAATCTAACCCAATGTACAACGTATTACGCAAGATTACGTAAATTATCATTACTGAAAGAAAAAATACCCTCCTCCTCTTTTCAATCCAAGACATAAAAACCAAGATTTTTTGCGATCGAGCACAGTCTCGAAAAGTCGTTCCATGACAATATCAACGTTTGTGGATTTGCAAGGATTTATCGTTAGAAAGAAATTTGTCATGAAAGAAGTGGCAATGTTGAGAAAAGGAGCCATTATTTCTCAATATATTTTCTCATGCCATAGAATTCTTGATAAAGTCAGGAAAGTTGCGCTTCCTGGCTGAGTGCTTATCACCATGGATTGCAATGGGAAGATGGGATGATCCCGTACAGCATGGCGAAACGCTTGATTACAATGACTGTAATTGGTACGGAAGAGAGTGATGATAATAAGCTCTCGTATGCGTTAAAGGCTGCCTGATATATATTCGATAACAGCAATTTGACCATTGAGACCTTGGGTGCTGATTACGAAGATATAGATTCTTTACATAATCTAGATGTTACTATGCAATGTGAAAACCATGTTAAGAATTGTGCGTTACAAATGTATTTAAAATATACAACTGGTGGTCGCAACGCCAAAAAGAAATGTATTAAATTTAAAGCATAAAATTTTTTAAATATATTTTGATTTCTTTTGCCTTTCCCTGTAGTTAAAAATTAATTATTAGCTGTTCAGTAGTATGATTCAATACGTATTGAATTAATCGATAAAAAAGCGCGCTTGATCCTTTGTATTACATCGATAAAAAGATATTATCATAATTAATATTACTAGGTTATATTATTAAAAATTCATAAAAATATTATCATAATTAATTTCTAAGTTGTATCATTAAAAATCGTAAATATCATCTCTATTTAATTAAATCACATGCAAGAAGAAAAGACGACGTGAGAGAAAACGCAATGGGAGGAAGAAAGAGCGCAAATAATAAGTATAAGACTACAATAGGTGGAAGAAAGAGAACTGCATCCTACAATGGATAGAAGAGAGAGGACAATAGGTTAGAGAGAAAACAGGATACGAGGTCTGACTATTAAATAACGAGACTGCGCGCGCAGAAGGCGTCCTAGAGGGGTAGAGTGGGAAATGAATGCAGCGTTGGATAGCTGGAAGTGTCTACTATTCCAGTACGAAAACACGTTTTTGTCGCAGTAGTAGTATTTTTTCTATAGAGATTAGAAACGAACTTGTTTTTTTCTCGTGCCGATAACAATGTGTGACGAAAAACACGAGCAACGGATCAGTGTGAAATTTCTCGTTAAATTAAAAAAAACTCCGACTGAGGGCTATAAGTTGTTGAAAGAGGCCTATGGTGAGAATTCTCTATCTCGTGCGCGTGTTTTCGAATAGTATAAACGGTTTTCTGAAGTCCGAGAGAGCACCGAAGATGACCAACGTCCAGGTCGACCTGTCTTTGTTTCAACTCCGCAAACAGTGACCAAAATCAATGAAATTGTGCGCGGAGATCGTCGTATGAGCATTCGGATGATTGCTGAGACTGTAAACGCCGATAAAGAAACTGTCAGAAAAATTTTACATGACGAATTAAACATGAAGAAAGTCTGTGCGAAGTTGGTCCCAAAAAATTTGACCCCTGACCAAAAGCTCGTCCGTCAACAGATCTGCTCAGATTTTCTTGAGAGGTTAGATGAAGAGCCTGAATTGATGGAAAACATCATCACTTGCGATGAAACCTGGATATTCCAATACGATGTTGAAACTAAGCGGCAATCCATGCACTGGAAAACTCCTGCATCGCCAAGAATGAAAAAAGCAAGGATGTCGAAATCAAAATTTAAAGCCATGCTAATCGTTTTTTTCGACATCAACGGCATCGTGATGACTGAATGGGTTCCAGAGGGTCAAACTGTAAACCAAACTTACTATTTGACAGTTTTGGCAACACTGCGAGAGCGAGTTCGTAAGAAACGGCCGGAGTTGTGGAAAAACAAGTCGTGGATCTTGCACCAGGACAACGCACCTGCCCATAACGCGCTGTCTGTGAAGCGTTATTTAGCCGCTAGAGGCACTCCAGTGCTCGAACACGCGCCGTACTCGCCTGATTTAGCACCCTGTGACTTTTTCCTGTTTCCGAAGATCAAGTCTGCCTTAAAAGGAACCCGGTTCGAGTCGATGGAAAAGGTGAAGCGAAAATCGGCGGAGCTCCTAAATGCTCTTACAAAAGAAGACTTCCAGCATTGCTTTGACCAATGGAAAAAACGAATGGAACGGTGTGTGGAGAGGGGACGGGAGTACATTGAAGGGGAGCATTCAATTGTAAAATAATTTTTAAAATAAAACTCTTTTTCATAAGCAGTCTCGTTATTTAATAGCCAGACCTCATATGAGAGAGAAGGAACAAAGCCTTCTCGCTCTACCATGGACCCCGGTGACGCTTGCCCCTTCCTAACGTCTGTAAAGCATTTTCCTCTCCTTGACACGCGCACGTACGCATGCACGCACGCACGCACGCACGCACGCATGTATACATTTATGTTATTCGTATATATAAAGATGATTTAAAGAAGGTTTCATGTTTCCTGAAAGCAAATCTAGTGTAAAAAATGTAGAATTCAAAATGGCAGATCTAATATGACGACCTGCTGAAAGAGAAGCAATCTTATCTCGTTCTTTATCAAATCTAGGAATAATCAACGAGGAGATAGCAAGAGTCCTTATTTTGTTTCTTTGTTTTTTTAATTATTTTTTTTACATTTTCCGTTTTTATAATTTTTTGATATGTTTTTCTATTTTTCTATTTTAAAAATTAAAATGTTAAAAATTTTTCTATTTTTTGTTTACAGTTTATGCCACTTCTTACCTATGTCTATTTTTGTAATTCTAATTCTATTATATATAGGGAAAGGTGGTGTACTTTTGACCAATTTTGACATTTTTTTCTTGTGTGTCAAACTACTCTTATATTTTAATGTCTAAAAATTTAAAAAAAAATTCTAAAATGTTTTTTAAATTGTTAAGCAACATATTTTTTTTTTATAGATTCAATTGTTATAATTTGTACATCCTTTTTAACATTAGAAAAAAATTAAATTTTGGTCGTAGGTACAATATCCATGTTATATTTGTGATCAAAAAGTGTTATACCTTTAATCAATGTATTAAAGGTGTAGAAAGATAAGATACAAAAATAAGATATACAACAAAAGTTTAATTTTATATATATTTTTATATTTTTAATGTTTTTTTTTATATCATATATACCTTTATATACAAAATATATAAAAATAATCTTTACCATACAAATTTAAGACGCAGTATTTTTGTTTTTGTCCAAAACTATTGAATTTGTCAAAAATAGTGTCATGAAGTGAGATATTAAACGTCGAAGTTGATCTCTGTTAGATTATGTATAATGCTTAGGATGCGTTATTGCATTCAATCACTAACTCTGACTACCGACTTATAACCAATCATAATGAGACTGACTGATTGTAATTGATTCACTGTAGATTGTCTGCAAAGTTGATTGTCTAACGGGTTTTAGTAGCGACATAATGAAGATATTTTAAATATTCTAATCAGAACAGTGTAGTCAACGTTTAATATCTCGCTTCATGAGGTCAAAAGGACGCTTTTTTGGCAGATTTCATTCAAAATTGCATCTAATGAGCATAATCTTATTAACATTGAAGGTAAAATAGCTCCCTAATGAAAATGTAAAGCTTGTCGAAGCATCGAAGAAGTGTGAACAAAGAATTTTGACGCTTCTTAAGAGGATGCTGGAGTGCCCTATTTTATCAATGAAGCGTGATTAATTTTCCTCGGCTCGTTTTTCTTAATTGCACTTTCGGATTGAAAAGTCCTTCTCTATGATTAAAGTCGACAATATAGACTGCCAGCTACAATTTAATACGAAAAACGAAAGTAAATTAAAAATTGTAGTTTTATCATCGGTTCCTGCAGTCGACTCGTCGCAGTATGTGTTGCATATAAGAGTTTCAGATTTACCCGTTTAAAATAAGTAGCCAACAGCTTACAGAAAACTTCGAAGAACAATACTATGCCCGTAGAAAGGCTAGGAGTTTTAGTATAAGAGAACAGAATTGCCAAAAATTTCGTTTATATGCTACGAATAAAACTGACATGAAGGCATGATACCGAGCACTATTTTAGTTCCTCGATAATGCGACAGCGACGCTGTCATCAAGTGTGTCTCGCTGGATCAGAATTATCAACCTACTCAAGCCCGTAACAAACTTCTTACATACCTTAGTTAAAATTTTTTCTCTTGAGAGCAAAAATAATAATAAAACAAATATGATATTAGTTATTTCAATTTATGTGTACAAATAATGTCTTTATAAATAAAAATATACAATATTGATCACATATATTATATTATTTTTGGTTGATTTTCGATTTTGCTCAGATGCCGAAGCGTTGAGCAGCAATTTCACTCGTATACAAATGAAATTTTAGTATAAAAAACTCTGTTCCCTTATACAAAAGCCCTTAGCTCATTTCTATAAGCATAGTATTGTTCTTTGAGGATTTCTATAGGGCGCCAGCTACTTATTTCAAACGAACAAAGTCTGAAGTTGTTATGTGCAGCACATTTTTTATCGGATGTACAAGTGTCAAACGGCACTTAGTAGGAAGTGTCATTTCTCTTATCGCCCGTACGCAAATATAGAAATAGATTGAATCATTATGTAACCAGCAATATATTATCAGCTGGAAACGCCATAATAATAACATATTTTTCTATATACAACATAAAAAAATATATTAGGTTGTTCGGAAACGTAAATAATCAAACAAATACACGGCGAAAGAAGAGTCAGTAGATTACAAAGAGAAAAACAAAACATTTAATTAATTAAATTATTATGCGACGATACATGCGCACGGAACGGCATATATAAATGTGTAAATGTATAAACATGTGTAAAAATATAACAAGTTTCGGCTACAAGATTGAGCCCTCTTCAGATATAAAACGCAAAAGA
>NW_017305437.1:108184-112733 GCF_001594115.1 Trachymyrmex septentrionalis
GCATCAATTAATGCCTTTATTGTGTCTTCATCAACTTCAACTGGCCTTCCAGAACGTAGTGCATCTTCAACATCAAAATTGCCGGATCGAAATTTTGCAAATCAGTTTTGGCACTGGCGTTCTGTCAATACATCTTCTCCATACACATCGGATAATTTTTTTCTTGCTTGAACAGTATTTTTACCTTTTCGATAGTAAAAAAGTAAAATATGCCGAAAATGCTGCTTTTCACTTTCATATTTGATAGGGCACCAACCAAAAACTACTGCGTAGAATCAATCGAACTTTTTTCACAAGCAAGCCTTGCTATATCAGCTGTCAAAATATATAATGATTGTGCGGCTTAAGTGTGAAGTTGGCTGTAAAAAAATACAATAAGTCCTCTGTTGGGAAAAAACGAAATTACTTTCCGAACAACCTAATATATTAAAATAGAATCATTGCTTAGAAAAGGAGTCGTGTATCCTTGCTGCATCGGCGATGATGATAAACCGGAACTGGTAGAACACATTCTTAAATTGCAGAGAGAATTATCGAAACAGAAGTACGCAATAGAGTGAGACAGAGAAAAAACAAAAAAGGATAGAAACTGCGATTGTAATCGGTGAGGCTCCACACGCCGAGCTGGGCTCGTTGAGCGAAACAGCGAGTTTATCCTTCAGAATCTGTCTATCTCTCTATGGTCGCTTGTTTCTCGCGACAGAAAATACTTTCTCAGCAATTTCGGCCGCTCAACGTGTATAAATAAGAGGAGAAGGGACATTATAGATAACCTATAAGTTTTAATAAATTATATTAATTGTATATCCCTCCAATTTATGTATAATAGCAAAAATAATTTTAAAATACGATAATTTATGAGATATTGATATTTCTATGATTTTCCATGAACGTTATATACCACGTTTATAGAAGCGGCAAGATCTCGGCGTGGTCTCGCACATAGGATGCGAGATTAGAATGTTAGAGATCCCACGATCGATTCCTTTTTTCTTTTTTCCTAATTTTTTTTTTTAATAAGTAACATTGTTAATAAATACATGTTATATACTAAATATATTTTTATATAATAGTATAATGGCTCAATAATTTAAAAACAACTTAAAAGAAAAAGGGCTACGAGCCAAAATTTGATCTGTAAAAATTGATAAATAAATAAAAGTCTTAATCAAATAATTATAAAATTTAATAATATGCCGGCTAACAACAAACTTTCAATCACGATCGGATCATTATCAATGTTTACAAAATAGGTCTAAACGGTAAAAAACATAACATATAGTCGATCGAAGATTAAACATGTAATTCGCATTTAATAACTATATAATTGTTAGTATCAATAAATTAAGAAGGATCTTCGTCTTATTAGTTGAATGAAACAGTAACATATATAAAATACATACATTAGAATTCGTAGAAAGATAAAAACTTATACTGTGTACATTCGATGGCAAATGAAAATATACTTTGCAATGTCAAGACATCAAACTATTGGTATATCAGAATCCTCATCTTATTAGAAAAATTGTACAGCTAAAAAGCATCGGTGTATGAGTATAAAATAGTGTCTAGAATGAAAAATAACTATTATAGCTATAATAATAATATAAGATTATAAGAATGTGTGACAGAACAACACAATATTGATAAGTAAAAGTATAAAATGTACAATGTAAAACTCTGTTCAATTAAATTAATTAAATATTCTTTAAAATTAAATAAGAAAAATATCTTTCATAATTGTAGTTAAGAGTTCAGTCCAGAAAAAAATTAATATGAATAAAGCATAATAAACAATGCGATGTGAGAAAGATCGATGTCTCTAATCTTCGATGTTATTAGACAAAATAAATTTAAAATGACTTTCAGAGAAGGAAAAAGAGGTGATGTTAGAAAATAATGGGAATATGATTGGAAACGAGACTGTTTATATTTTAAAACTTGAAATAACGAAGCGCCTTACCGGTTCGAGTGTTAAGATGTTGAACTACTATATAATATGCATTCATTTAAATTGAATTAATTTTCAGAAATATTTAATTTAATTTAAATGAATGTATAATATATTATATAGTAGTTCAACATCTTAACACTCGAACCGGTAAGGCGCTTCGTTATTTCAAGTTTCTGATATGGAATGTACGTAAGGAATAGTGAAATATTTTTCTTTGATTTGTAAATTATGTGTAGTATTTTTATTAAATGTATGAAATTTTAATCTTTATTCTATTATGGAAAAAATAAAGGAGAGAGGATAATCATTTTCAAGAAAAGTATGAATTGCGTCGATTAAATTTTTTTGTTGGAAGCGAGGATGTGACAGATAGAATATTTTGTCTAAAAAACTGATAATAGCCTCTTTTGTGACAGAGAGGAGGATTCGAAAAGAAATTGAGGAATTTTCCAGAAAAGATTGCTTTGTGATATGTATCAAAAATGATTCTCTGATTGTTGATGATAATCGTTGTATCAAGGAAACACATTCTGCCATTAACACCAACCTCCATAGTACTGTGTTCTTGTGTGCAGAGAATTGAAAATATTTAGTATACTATTGATAGTATATTAGGTTCGTAGAGTCTTTTTCTTTTAACTTGTTTTAAATACATTTTTATTTAATTACTAAAATTATACATATGTGT
Organism: Trachymyrmex septentrionalis; assembly: GCF_001594115.1. Lineage (NCBI taxonomy): Eukaryota > Metazoa > Arthropoda > Insecta > Hymenoptera > Formicidae > Trachymyrmex > Trachymyrmex septentrionalis. The sequence continues at coordinate 110,827 of NW_017305437.1, forward strand.
ATTTCTAAAAGTATTAAATCAACAATTGTAGCAAAAATAATTCGACATAGTATGCGTCGAATAAATAGAAAACCAGTATTTTTTGGTAAATAAAATCCGTTTACTTTTAGAAACAATCCGAAAAGAAATCATGTTTTTGTAATAATGTTACATTTGGTGTCGATCAGTACTTTCTTCTACGTAAAATGTTTCTTTTATAACTATCATCCGACTGTATGAAAATTCTGATAATGAAACAAATCGCAAATGGTAAATATAATTATAGGATGTTAATATAATTTTATAGTACACAAATTAAAAAGCCTTTATATGTTGTGCAATATAAAAATAATTGTTTATTTATCTATTGAAATGATTCGGTATTCTTCCTACAGTTGTTGGAATATACGTTGTTAAATTTTTCGGTGCTCGGAAATAGTTGCACATTTTGGATCGACTTTTGAAGCATCGCCTTCTTTTTCCCCGTTATTATCGCTCGCCGGCTGAACCGTGCACGGACGTGTACGTAGGCTGCTGGAAAAGTTTCTGCAATCAAGTACTTCTAGTAGCGCCAACGTTCTGCTACTATCATATCCGTAACATTAGACGTTTTTAACCTATAATTCAATTGACAGTTTGTACCCAAGCTTGTTTGTATAGTATTTTAAAAGAAGTTATTTTGTAAGAAAATGGGAAATTTCGCGTGAAAATTTTCGGGCAATGATTTGTTACGATTATAAATGTAATCTAATTCCGAAACAATGCATCGATCGACTTCATTTGACTTTTGGGGATAATGCATCATTCAATAGGACTGTTTATAATTGGTTTGCCAAATTCTAGCGTGGGTGTACCTTTCTTAGTGAAGAATTCCGTAAAGGTCGTCCATCCACATCTATTGTTGCCACTAATGTTGATGCTGTACGTGAAATGATTGAGCGAGACCGGCATATAATATACCGTGAGATTCAGGCATCCTTAGGCATTGACATGAAAGCAATACATACGATTTTGCATGATCACTTGAGCGTATGGAAACTTTGCAGTCTTGGATCCCATACAATTTGATCGAAGCTCAAAAACAGCGTTAAATGGAATAAAGAAATGCTCAAGAAATTCAACCGAGGTCGGTCAAATTTGGTCTACAACATCGTTACTGGGGACAACATGGATGTATTCGCTCTATGAGCGAAAGTAAACAACAATCCACTGTTTGGGTATTTCAAAATGAACCGAAACCAACAAAAGTTATTCGTTCACGCAATGCTGCCAAGCAAATAATTGCTTGTTTCTTCGGTTATACCATGTGACAACCGTGGCTTTAGAGAATCGAAGGACTGTAAATATTGATTGGTGTACAACAATTTGTTTACCAGAAGTCATAAATGAATTGCGTAGAACAAACCGTCGCATCATCCTTCATCATGACAATGTCAGCTGTCACAAAGCACGTCAAACCGTTGATTTTTTATCCAGTAATAATGTCGAACTGATGACTCATTGTCGGTATTCATCTGATTTATCATCTAATAACTTTCTTTTTGTCCCAAACATTAAAAATAAGATGCGTGGTGAGCGATTTGAGTCGCCTGAAGCAGTTGTTGAAACATTTCGTACACAGGCTGAGGTTACAGCCTTAGAGTGGAAAAAATGCTTCGAAAATTGGTCCGAGCGTATGCAAAAATGTATCGATCTTAAAGGCGAATACTTAAACAAATAAAATCATTTCCCGAATTTTACATATTTTTTTCATATTGTTTGCAGAAACTTTTCCAGCAGCCTACGTATCTCAGCAGCGTTTGCATAAAAAATATGCTGTGACTGTACCTTCCAGCAAATTATCAATTCTTTACTTTCTTTCCTACATAATTATAATTTTCTTTATTAAATCAAAGTTTTTATTAAAATATATATATATATATATATTG
>NW_017305437.1:113878-128507 GCF_001594115.1 Trachymyrmex septentrionalis
AATGCTCTTACAAAAGAAGACTTCCAGCATTGCTTTGACCAATGGAAAAAACGAATGGAACGGTGTGTGATACATCGATACCCTCAATGTTCACCGTATCTGGATAAACAATATTGCAAAAACTTTAATATCGAAAGTTATTGTTCATTATACCAGGTCTGGCTATTAAATAACGAGACTGCTTATGAAAAAGAGTTTTATTTTAAAAATTATTCTACAATTGAATGCTTCTCTTCAATGTATTCCCCTCCCCTCGCCACACACCGTTCCATTCGTTTTTTCCATTGGTCAAAGCAATGCTGGAAGTCTTCTTTTGTAAGAGCATTTAGGAGCTCCGCCGATTTTCGCTTCACCTTTTCCATCGACTCGAACCGGGTTCCTTTTAAGGCAGACTTGATCTTCGGAAACAGGAAAAAGTCACAGGGTGCTAAATCAGGCGAGTACGGCGCGTGTTCGAGCACTGGAGTGCCTCTAGCGGCTAAATAACGCTTCACAGACAGCGCGTTATGGGCAGGTGCGTTGTCCTGGTGTAAGATCCACGACTTGTTTTTCCACAACTCCGGCCGTTTCTTACGAACTCGCTCTCGCAGTGTTGCCAAAACTGTCAAATAGTAAGTTTGGTTTACAGTTTGACCCTCTGGAACCCATTCAGTCATCACGATGCCGTTGATGTCGAAAAAAACGATTAGCATGGCTTTAAATTTTGATTTCGACATCCTTGCTTTTTTCATTCTTGGCGATGCAGGAGTTTTCCAGTGCATGGATTGCCGCTTAGTTTCAACATCGTATTGGAATATCCAGGTTTCATCGCAAGTGATGATGTTTTCCATCAATTCAGGCTCTTCATCTAACCTCTCAAGAAAATCTGAGCAGATCTGTTGACGGACGAGCTTTTGGTCAGGGGTCAAATTTTTTGGGACCAACTTCGCACAGACTTTCTTCATGTTTAATTCGTCATGTAAAATTTTTCTGACAGTTTCTTTATCGGCGTTTACAGTCTCAGCAATCATCCGAATGCTCATACGACGATCTCCGCGCACAATTTCATTGATTTTGGTCACTGTTTGCGGAGTTGAAACAGAGACAGATCGACCTGGACGTTGGTCATCTTCGGTGCTCTCTCGGCCTTCAGAAAACCATTTATACCATTCGAAAACACGCGCACGAGATAGAGAATTCTCACCATAGGCCTCTTTCAACAACTTATAGCACTCAGTCGGAGTTTTTTTTAATTTAACGAGAAATTTCACATTGATCCTGTTACGTCCACATTGATCCTGTTACGTCCAAACTCCGGAAAAGTGGGTTTTTAGAGAGAGAGAGAAGGGAGTAGAAAAGGATGGAGCGTGGAAGGACGGTCAGACTCTAGTCTCGCAGGTATTTGCCTGGAAACAAACACCGGCGAGTCGAACGCACCCTTTTTTTTTGTCCGCTTCGGAATATGGGTCAACGTCTCGTGAAGACGCTATGACGCCTGTTTTCTACGGGCGGTGCGATCGTCGATCCGAATTTCGAGTCAAGGAAAAATCCCTTTAACTCGGGAATGGACCACGTGCGAGCTTTGAAAGAGCAAGGTTTGGTGTTTACGAGGTCGTTGTATTATTAGGTGGGTTTTAAAAATAGAAGATGAGAGCGAGACAAATGATCAGTAAGATTATTTATTGTGTCTAATTGACAAATAGGAAATCACGCAATTATTGCTAATCGGTTATATAATAATATTTATTACATCTACTCTATACATTATGGTTTTTGGCACACAGTATTATCTATTCCAAAACCGTTACACTTTTATAATATTTAAACTATACATTGTATAAAAAAAGGGGGGGGGGAAATCGGATAGGTTTGGTTTAACATACTTCAAGGATGGAAACGGAGGAAGTGGGGAAAAGATTATTAAAAAATCTTACAGATACTAATATTGGATGGGTAGAATTTGGGAGGAATACGGGGATATATTTGAGATAGGACTTCGACCAGTATTGGCATTTCGGATTTCATGGGGATCAAAGTAGTGAGGGCCGATAGTGTAGGCCCCCTGAGGGATAGATGCGGTAGTAACCCGCGGGAATTGAGAGATGAGTGACTCAAAAGTGTCACTCTCCAGGATCCGGAAGTAGGATCTAGGTGGGGGTGGAGGAATTTCCTCTAGGAACTCCACGCTGTCCGTGGAGTTCGTCGGAGATGGACCTCTGGGGGGAGTTGGGTGGAACGAATCGGATGATTGTGGTGGAGTATCGGGAAATATTCCCTCTGTCAGTGCGTCCGAAAACGCAGATGAAGGAGTTCGAGGGGGAGGAGAAGGAGGTGCCTGAGGTGGTGAAGGCGAAGGTCCCTGAGGCGGGAGCGGTATTGGGGAAGCGGTATCGGGGTGATTTGCCGGCGGAGCCGGTGGTGACGAGGATGGTACTGGTGGTAGGCGACCCTCGGCCGGACGATTCTGCTCTTGTGAGCTCCCGAGATACCTCTTGAACTCTTCGTCCAAGAGTTTCCGTGCCTCCCGGTAGGCCCGGCTTCGTAGCCACCCTTTGAAAGGACGGTTCTGGCGCGGCACTATAATTTGAGGTAAATTATAGTGGTTGGTTCTCTTATATATCCGCGGGTGTGTGTGTGTGTGCGTGTGTGTGTGGGACTTACTGTTGTTCTGCGGATGTGGGTAGGTCTAGCAGTTGCAATCGTTAGCCTCAGGACCCCACGGAAAGTTGGCACTAGGATGTGGAAGCTCCGGTCGAGTCACTTTAACGCGTATCGCGGACAATCTCGGAGATGGAGTTTGACTGGTGACTGCTGAGTGCCGAATGCCGAATATCGAATATCGAATATCGAATGAAAAGTGACTAATGACTGCCGAGTTCCGAAGGAGAAGTGACGCTCCTCGTGGAGGACCTCTCCTTTTATATGGCGAGTTAGTGACGCCGAGAGCAGAGTACGTGTACTGCTGAGCCAATCCAGGATTAGGGATATTGTTTATGTATCTAAGATAACTTTCGTCATCGACCATTTCTCGAGTGTCTAATAGATGCGAGCCACATGTCATTTATTGCTTACAGTCGCTGTTTCATTTTACAAAGCCTAGTCTGTTTGTTCTTAAGTTTCGCCTATCTGGCCCTTGGTTCCAATATCAACCCAACGGTTCTGTCCCGAATGGTTTATTAGTTAAAAACTGTGCGTTCATTGTTCTCAGCTCTTATTTTATTTTATAGTCCTCGAGATAAGGTTTGTCTATTTGATACTTGGTTCAAATATCTAACCCAACGGTTCAGTCCCGGATGGGTTGTTAGTTTAAAACGAGCATTTATTGCTCTCAGCTCCTATTTCAAGTGGTTTACTGCTCACTAATTCTTTGTGATGACGAAAGTTTCTTGTCGAAGAAAAGAACTGTGGAGTCTGGACGTAACAATCCGTTGCTCGTGTTTTTCGTCACACATTGTTATCGGCACGAGAAAAAAACAAGTTCGTTTCTAACCTCTATAGAAAAAATACTACTACTGCGACAAAAATGTGTTTTCGTACTGGAATAGTAGACACTTCCAGCTATCCAACGCTGCATTCGTTTCCCACCCTACCCCTCTAGGACGCCTTCTGCGCGCGCAGTCTCGTTATTTAATAGCCAGACCTCGTAGAGATAAAAAAATTTATTTCAAAACGGAACGTCATTGAGCTGTACAGCGAACGTAAACAAAATGTCGTTGAGTAGTACGCGGCATTAGGCATTCGGCATTCGGTAGTCACCAGTCAGAAGTCAGTAGTGATCAGTTGCCAGTTCTCAGTGTTAATTGTCAGTTAAAATTTCCAAAACTAAACTCTGCCGGTTTGCAACCAAAATCGTTCTCATTCAAATCCCATCGCCTTGGGACTTGAACAAAGTGACCAGAGTCTTCACACCCGAGTGGCAACCTTCCGTGAGGTACTGGGACCACCGACCAGGCCGCTAGATCCACCCACATCCGCAGGAATAGTAAGTCCCATCCACACACACACACACCCACACATACACACACACACATATATATATATATATATATATGTGTGATCAAGAGAATCAACCACTATAATTTACACTAAATTATAGTACCGCGTCCGAACCGTCCCTTCAAAGGGTGGCTTCGAAGCCGGGCCTACCGGGAGGCGCGGAAACTCTTGGACGAAGAGTACAAGAGATACCTCGGAAAGAGTCGTCCGGCCGAGGATCATTTACCACCATTACCATCCTCGTCACCACCGGCTCCGCCGGCTAATCAGGCTAAGCTTATACCTCCTCCCCCTCGAACACCTTCACCTCCTCAGCTACCTCCTTCTCCTCCCCCTCGAACTCCCTCACCAGCGTTTTCGGACGCACTTACAGAGAGAATCTTTCCCGATACCCCTCCACAATCATCCGAATCATCCCATCCAATTTCCCCCAGAAGAAGTCCATCTCCGACGAACTCCACGGACAGCGTTCCTAGAGGAAATTCTTCCATCCCCACCCAGATCCTACTTCCGGATCCTAGAGAGTGACACTTTTGAGTCACTCATCTCCCAATTCCCGCGGGTTACAACCGCATCTATCCCTCAGGGGGCCTACACTATCGGCCCTCATTATTTCGATCCTCAAGAAATCCGCAATGCCATCACTGGTCAAACCTCAACCTCCAGTCTCCCCGTATTCCTTCCGAATTCCACCCATGCAATCCTAGTTCCAGTCAAATTCTTCAACAATCTTTTCCCCCCTTCCTCCGTTTCCATCCTTGAAATATGTTAAACCAAACCTATCCGATTCCCCCCTCTAACACAATGTACAGATTAAATATAATACATGTATAGCCGTTATAGAACAGATAATACTGTTACGCCTGTAACTGTAGCAATATACAGATTAAATATAATAAGTATTATTATTAACTGACTATCATACAACCGCGCGTTTTTCTTATCTACAATAAATCATGTTATTAATTATTCCTCTCGCTCGCGTCATTTTATTTTTAAAACCCGCCTAATACAACCTCGTAATCACTAAACCTTGCCCTTTCAAAGCTCGCACGTGCTCCATTCCCGAGTTAAAGGGATTTTTCCCTGACTCGAAATTCCGACCGACGATTGCACCGCTCGTAGGAAACAGGCGTCATAGCGTCTTCACGAGACGTTGACCCATATTCCGAAGCGGGCAACCAAAAAAAAGGGTGCGTTTGACTCGCCGATGTTTGCTTCCAGGCAAATACCTGCGAGACTAGAGTCTAACCGTCCTTCCACGCTCCATCCTTTTCTACTCCCTTCTCTCTCTCTCTCTCTCTAAATCCATTTTTCCGGAGTTTGGACGTAACACTAGAATATAAATAATATTTTTTCGTTCGTTAATTCAATAATATTAGGAAGTTATTCAACAATAAAGGTTTAAGTGTGTCTTCTTCCCAATAACCTTACATATTTATGCATGAAACATTTTTTGCCGTGTAAATATAACTAACGTAAAATATCGTGGACCATTTTCATAAAGCGCTTACAATGATAATACGTTAACATGCTATAACTTACATTACGTATGTATAGAATTTTAAAGATAAAAGCATGCTTTTATTGATAAAAACGAGTTCTGAATATGACCCTATTTCTTTTATTCTTTTTATTTATTTCAATTAATCTTAATATTTATTCAATTAATCTTAATATAATTCAATTAATCAATTAATCTTAATATAATTTTAATTTACCTTTTATTCTTTTAGACATTTTTCCAATATTTAATCTTCCAACAAATCGTAATTTTAATGTAATATTAAATCTTGCAAATCAATCTTTTAATATAAGAAATATTATTAAGAAATAACACCGTTGTTTATCCGTTGCTATGAGTGACTATAGTGTAAAAAATGAAAATAGATGAAATCGCTATAAGTTAATACAGAACACTTTTGGAACGCTCTTACTTGCCGAGCTGTTATTAGTTCTCGAACATATTTTATTTTATTAAATTCTTAATGAAGTATAACTGTAACTTTGTAACTTCGTCACAATGACGTTTGTAACGGTAGCATTAGACTAGACAAAAATGCTGTGATTTAAGTTGTAACAATGTTATCGCAGACGTTATAAAACATGTGCTACTTTGGATAATAAAAGTTATATATTTTTTTATTTAACTTTTAAGTTGAAATCAATTCAAGAAAATTTTTATATAAGGCATTGTGTTACAAAGAATATTATTTAAAAGATTAGTAACTTATAAAAAACGAACATTTCGACATTTTCGTAGCAAAAAATTGAAAATTAATAAAAAAATCAACTACTTTAAGAATATATAGTAGTTTTAAAACATTCTATATGTATACAACCTATGTTCACCAAATTCGCAACTCTAAATCGCAAAAAACTCTTACAGTATTAATCGAACACACTTAGAATCACGTTTGCGCGTTGTATGCGATTCATTCTGTGTAAATTTATTATGACAGCTCCCATAAGAATATTTCCTCATTTTGGCCTTCATATTGCGGCGAATGATAATATAGAGAAATAATCATTGTGTGAAGAGATACTATTATATTACATATTATGCGCATCTGATTCACATCGCGAAAAAGCAGAGAGAGAAGGAGACTCATATAACATCTTGCATAACAGTTTCGTTGTTCCGTGGTGTAGCAATATTGTGTGGCATTGATGCAATACTTAAAAATATCTACAACATAGCTACGACAGCTATCGTATACGTACGTTAATGTGCATAATATGTACGCGAGTAAATTTGCATGGGAGTCACGTTGAGTTTTGATTACAGGACTCAAGAAAATATTTTTGGCGTCGATACAGACACGTTCATTTTCAACGCTCTGAAACGTTGGTAGCTCCAAGATAAGTAAGCAGTTAAGTCATCCGCATCGATTACTGGCAGAATGACTAAACTCAAGCTATTATTGAGTATATTTATAACCTGATACATACATATTCTAAGACCGGTATTCATACACTGTTAATATGTACCAGAAAATATGAAGTGTATTCATACGTTGTATGTAATGTCTTAAAATGCTAATGGGGCTCTTTGAGTCATGACAACTTAAGACAATACTTAAATTTGAAGTATACTACAGTTTGAAATATAAAACTCGACTATAAATATGAGTATTCTAAAAGTATATCTAAAATACAGTATTAATATTAAGACCTGCCGTAATTAATTTAATTAATGTCTTATATATATTATATAATATGTATACGGAGTGTCTCGTAAATTTTTTGGATATTTTAATGGACTGACAACAAAATGTTTTGAATAAGTTATGTTCTTTAAACTGAATTATATATTTTTTTCCATCCCCTTATAATACAAGTATATAAAAGCGAATTTATAAATATAGTATTATATATCATTAATTATATAATCTTGAGATAATTCAATTAATATTTACAACATAATCCACAAATTCATCGTCAACATTTAAAGCAGTGAGATAAACATAAACAAACATAACTGTAGGAAATATGCATAGGGACATGCATATATAAAAACAGTAACTGTCAAAATACGTAAAAAAGAATTGAAACTCATATAAAGTGATGATTCGAGGAACACACACATACACACACACACACACACACACACACACACACACACACACACACACACACACACATAAATTATATGGACTACTCTGTATATTATTAATATACAGGATGTTCCGCAAATTATACAGAGTAGTCCATTTTAATAAATACAGTCAATTTTTTCCGAAACTATTAATGATACGAAAAAATGTTTCAAATGAAAGTGGAACGGTTTTGAGGGAGACATATTTTGGTGACAATATTTTTTTTCTGGATTGGAGAGAGACGCTAAAAAAATATAAAAACTATCTCTATCTTTATAAATAGAAATATATAATTTCTTTTACATAATATGCCATTTTTCCATTTATTACTCATATAAAAGTATTAAGATAAAGATAATAAAAAAGTGAAGTTCATAAAAAATTCTATACCTTATTTTGATACACAAAATATTATATATTTCCTAAGCTATTATTGTAAGTTTTGTATAATCTCGTAGCTTAACACTTTTGTGAACAGAACAATAAGAAAAATCAATTGGTGTAAAAAAATCACATAGCTGTATAAAACGATATGAAGGCATAATGGATAATTCTTTAAATAAACAACTGTGTATTTTTTTTACACTAATTGATTCATCTCATTATTCGATTAATAAAAGAATTAATTGTAAAAAAATTGTTCCACTAATAAAGTATAATTATAAGAAAATTAAAACATTTTACGTGAGATATTTAACACCCTATATCAATATGTCAGAATAAAGTACAAAATATCTAAAAAATTATTGGGTTACGATATTTCTATTTTAGTGCTGTTATATACAAAATGTTTCCTTTAACTTCTCATCTAAAATATCTCCGTTATTTTTAATGATATGAGAAAATACTAAAGGAGAAAGTTGTCCGATTTGAAGAGGCATATATTATAATGAACAAAAAATTTTTCTCAAGGTCATATTTCTTGAGATTTCAAGGTCCCCTCTACTTTTTAAATGGAATTGTATGTTTTTTCAAACAGTATGATTCCTTCAATTATTCTAAATATATAACTTTTACGTAGTGATATAAAATCTTCTCAATCTAATGCAGTATATAAGATTGATTGTAAAGATTGTGATGCGTCGTATGTTGGACAGACAAGCAGAAAAACGCGCATAAGTAAGAAGAAATCATATTAATAGAAACTCGATCCAACATTCGGTTATCACATAACGTCGGATGGACTTATTTCATGATTTTAATTGGGACAACATACATATTTTAGACAAAGAGCAAATTCTACATAAAAGATTGTTATCAGAGATGATACATATTAAAAAACAAAAACAAGGTCTGAATTTACAAACACTTTCTCTTGATACGTTATACATTGATCTATTTTCAGAGACGTAATGCTTCCAATCTATATCGTTTATATTTTGTAATTTATTATTTATATTTTTTTCACTTATTGTCTGTGTAAGTACATGTTCTGTTGTCCACTGTTTCTCTCAATTTTCATTTTACATCTGTCTACTAAACAGTTATGTCGTGTCTAATATTTTAAAATTTTGTTTCATGTAAGTGAATTAAAATTAGATTTTTATTGTTATTTATATTAACTTTTTAATTAATTCACACTTTGTATTACATAGTAAATGGAACAGTTTAATGGAACATGTGCAACAAAACAGTAACCTTATAAAAACAGTTCAATCTTGACAGTCATGTAAGTTTCTTCTTTTGTTTTTTACCATTTTTCGCGTATAATCTCATGTTAGCATATTTTAAATTATTTTTAACCTCTTGTGTCGGTCGTTCTTCAAACAAAAAATATTTTTCTTTTTAGTTGTCTTTTAATTAACTTAGTAGTCTAATGACAAGATTAACTCGGACATCACCACCACGTTTTTTCTCGCTTTTTATGTTAGTTTATATTCGTGTGCGCTACTATTGAGTAATTTAGTATATCTTTTTGTATTGAAGAGGATCTTGACCGTAGGTCGAAACGTATACGTTTAATATTCAATTTGAATAAATGGTATTAAAATACACACTAATAACCGGTGTCGGTTCAAATTGACATTTTATTTATTATTTTTTAGAATTTTTTTTAGAGCCTATTGTGATTTTATTGTTTATAATATATGTGTATATATGTACACATAAAATTTAATTGCAATGTTTTGTATAAATAAACATAGAAAATATCTGCATTTCAGTATAAATTACTTTTCTAATTTGTGTAGATATTCACACATCATAATACACACTCATGCAATATTCTAATATTGAGAAAAAATTATTATATTATTATATATAATAATTATTACATATAATTATTATATATTATATATTAATATATTATCATATATTATTTATCAGAGGATTTGTAATTGATTTTTTTTTTAAGATGTTATGTCTAATCTACGTTTTACTCTCATTAGCTTTGATTTATGTTAGTTGTATACTCTGATATTGAAAATATAAAAGCATGGATCATTAATATCTGTATATTTGACCATAAAAAACATATCTTTTTTATTAAACGTAGAAAAAAGAGGACATTAGTACACTTTTTTGTTACACGTAACAAAAAGAGATGAAGTAGCTACACACGTATGTGAATATGAATTAGAAAAATATTTTATATTTTGTAATGTGTGTACATCATAATGCACATAAAATATAATTCTAATATTCACTAATGTGTCTATGTTATATCTGTATGAAAAGCTAAGTATGAGTAACTTTTATCTCTTTTTATTATGGGCCTTCTACAAAGCCACTAGTCATAAATCAGAAGCTAGAAGCTGAAAATTGATCACAGTCGTTAATTTTTAGCGCTTGACTTCTGATTTATGGCTTATTATTGTAAAAAGCCCATTAAACATAATAAAAAGAGATGGAATAGCTACATATGTATGTGCAATTTATTTATGTAATGACAATACATGTTACATCCTAAGTGGCATTGATAACAAAGGAAAAAGTGCTATTACATTACACGTGTATACGTGTATTTCAAATACATGTTTGCATCCGAAGATATGTCACAGTCAGAGTGTTCATTTAGTAAAAAATATACTTATTGTAACTTGCTGGTAGTCAATGTTGACCAATAAATGTATTGTATATATTTACTAAAACACTTTGAATCTGATATACCTACTCGTATATACATTTCATAAATGTACAGCGTCGTATGAAAATTATGCATATGACTGTTGACCGTGTAATGTATGTTATATATATGTATAGCACATATATATTATATAGGGTGTCCAAAAAGACCCCAGATTTATGAGCTATGTTAAATATAAATAAAAGTGACTATAACTAATCGTGAAGGAATGTGAATTGTACTTATATCAGCATATATATTTAGTATGCCAAAATATAATGCGTTGACCTATGATTCACATTTTACGACTCCAATTACGGCCAGCCTTGTGCTATAAAGCCCTTAACGTTTTTGGAAGAAACGTTTCAGACAAAAGCTGTAAGATTTTAGAGAAGCTATTTAATGACATTTAGTGTGACTTTGGATGGCGTCTGCAATGTCAGATCAAGGTCTCATCTATGTTTTTTTAATAAAACATGCTATTTTTATTGTAGACTCTAATACACAGTTATTATTAATATGTTCACTTATACGAGGATATAAGTTCGGAAAGTCCTCGGTCTAATATAGAAATGATCCCACAAATATCAAACTGCTATAATTTTAGAAAAATTTATAATCCTTTACAGGAAAAAAGTAATCCTTTACAGGATTACTGTTACAATTTCAGACAGATGTATTTATTAATTTCTTTGTTTCGGTCGTGTCAAGCAATCAGCTTTTAATTTCATTATGACAATGCATCTATTCACATTTCTTTAATTGACGCAAAATTCTACAAATTGGTTCCGCAATCGTATTTCACCAGATTTGATGATCGAAATGCCTCTAGCAGTAAATTAAAAATAGTCAGCCCACGATGTACGTCTCTGACATTTACCTATAACTAGTCAAAGCACGATTAACGCCTCTGGCAATAAATTAAAAATAATCAGCCTACGATGAACGCCTCTGACATTGAATCATAATTAGGCAAAGCACATTTTTTTGTTATAACATTTAACCATATCACTTTTATGATAAATAAAAATGATATTTTCACGAATGACATAAAGATATCAACCTTTCTCATTCTGGCTTCATAGGGTACCTTCCAACACGGAACACAATGTGACATGATATGACACGGTGCACCATTACAGTCTTGTTCGCCAATGTACAAGAATGAAATAATCACTGTATTGTACTGAGTGAATCGCTTGTTAGAAAGTACCCATAATCTTCACTTATCAAAGGCAGACAATTTTCTGGTACTATATTTTTTCCATTTTGTGGACACAAAACACTATATAAATACACACATACATACACACACACACACACACACACACACACACACACACACACACACACACACACACACACACACACACACACACACACACACACACACACACACAGACGCACACGCACACGCACACGCACACGCACACGCCACGCACACGCACACGCACATATATATAGATGTGTGTAGAACACTACTACACTGAATTGACAATACTGTTGCGCGGTACTGTGAACGCGAGTCATACTGGTTGCAACTGATTACGGCTGATTACGGCTCGTATAACGCCGTTATGTGTGTGTGTGTTTTCTACGCGTACAGCGACACGCAAAACGGTATATGTATGCGTGTACATATACATACATCGTACAAAAAATTTTCACTTTTCACGTTTTCACCTTAAGAAAAAAGATACATAATCAATATCATAGTTACCTTATCTTCTTCCTAGCGATTAATTAAAAAAAGGCGTTCACCGTATCTGGATCCACGTTATTGTAAAAACTTTCTATTATCTTTGAAGTTTTATTATTGATACGTCATTTAAGTGCATTCTCCAGGTTTATTCCACTAAAAAAAATACAAACAGATGACCAGATATATGACGCGATAAAGTAAAATTTTATATTATATTCTGGCACAAAAGCGTGGTCGGTAGCTCTTTGAAAGAAACCGAATGTATCATAAAAATAATAAAGTAATATTTTAAAAGTACATTACATTCAGTAAAATGCATTTACTTATTAATATAATGTATGTTCAATCACTATTATTAAAAAAATAACAATTATGTAGCAAGGAAAATATTTTCATGATAATTTGCTGGAAAGTATGGTCGCAGCATGTTTCTTATACTGCGACGCTCTTGAGAAGCACGTCCGCGCGCGATCCAGCGGTTCGGCTATCGAGTGTTGAGCGGTTGTGAAGGAGAAGTAGGCAGTATTTCAGAAATCGGCTCGAAATGCGTAACTAATTTCATGCACACTGAAGTATAGATATAATTTTTATAATTTTATAAAAAATATATTTGGAATATGTTTATTAATAACATTATTTATTTAAAAAAATTATAAAAAAAGGAAAAAGCAGGATCGAATGTAAGATCTTCAATCATTTTGATCTCATCTAATGTTCGAGATCACGTTGAGTTCTTGCGGATCATCTCTACGAATGTGGTACATACAGCGCACGGAAAGTCGTAAACTGTATCTCATTAATTATCGTGTTTTGAAATTATTTTTGCTATTATACGTTAATGAGAAAGATATTTGATTAATATATATAATTTAATAAAAGAAAAATGAAAGAATTTTAAATTACAAACACGGTTGCCAGTTCTCCGTTTTTTTTTTGCCAGAAACTTTGGTTTCTTGGACAAATATTCGATAGTCCGATAGCAGACGTGAAAAGTTTACAAAAATTGGAGATTTTCATGGCTGCTAAAGTATCAAATATCAGTCTAAGAAACCGAAGTCTGCAAAAAAAAAACGGGGTAAACAACCTGTGTTGTTTACATTTGGCTCGATAGAGCGTACCACAACTCTATGATACTCATGTTTGGCCCGATTTCCTTATCACGAGTTTCACATGATATTATAAGCGAAAGGGTTCAATCATATATCTTTTTCATTAACGTATAATAGCAAAAATGATTTCAAAATATGATAGTTGACGAGAGTATAGTTTATTATTTTCCAGATGCTTTATGTACCGCGTTCGTAGAGGTAATCCGAATAAACTCAACGTGGTCGTGGGCGTTAGATGCGAGATCAGAATGTTTAAGATCCTACTTTTCTGTTTCGATCCTGCTTTTTTTTCTATTTTTCATAATTTTTTTTTTTAATAAATAACGTTATTAATAAACATATTCCAAATATATTTTTTATAAAATTATAGAAATTATATTTATACTTCAGTGTGCTCGAAATTAGTTGCGCATTTCGAGCCGATTTCTGAAGTACTGCCTACTTCTTCACAACCGCTCAACGCCGATGGCCGAACCGCTGGATCGCGCGCGGACGTGCTTCTCAAGAGCGTCGCAGTATAAGAAACATACTGCGACCATACCTTCCAGCAAATTATCATGAAAATTTTCCTTCCTATAATTGTTATTTTTTTAATAATAGTGATTGAACATCATATTAATAAATAAATGCATTTACTGAATGTAATGTACTTTTAAAATATCATTTTATTATTTTTATGGTACATTTGGTTTCTTTTAAAGAGCTACTGATCATGATTTTGTGCCACAGAATGTAGTATAGAATTTTACTTTACCGTGTTGCATATCTGGCCATCTGTTTGTATTTTTTTTAATGGAATAAACTGTGTGAAGAATGCACTCAAATGATGCATCAATAATAGAACTTTAAAGATAGTAGAGAGTTTTTGCAATAACTTGGTTCTAGATACGGTAAACGCCTTTTCTTTAATTAGCCGCTAAGAAGATAATGTGACCATGGTATTTCATTATGTATCTTTTTTCTTAGGATAAAAACGTAAAAAGTGAAAATTTTTTGTATGCATGTGTGTATATGTACATGCATATATATATCGTTTTGCGTAACGTTGTACGCATATAGAAAACAACGGCGTCATACGAGTCAATCCGTTGTAATCAGTAAGATCCGCGTTCATAGTACCGTTGCCGTATTGTCAGTTCAGTGTAGTGTAGTAGTGTTCTATACATACCCATATGTATGT
>NW_017305437.1:128607-142573 GCF_001594115.1 Trachymyrmex septentrionalis
GCAACAGTATTATCAGTTCAGTGTAGTGTAGTAGTGTTCTATACATACCCATATGTATGTGTGTATACATATATTTATATAGTGTTTTGTGTCCATAAAATGGAAAAAATATAGTAGCAGAAAGTTGTCTGCCTTTGGTAAGAGAAGGTTATGGGCGCGACTCATTCAGTACAACACAGTGATTATCTTATCCTTGTACATTGGCGAATAACAAGACTGTAATGATACACACCGTGTCACACTGTGTCTCTTGTTAGAAGGCATCCTATAAACCCAAAATTGATTAGAAGATTACTATCATACTGTCACTGTGTTTCTTATTGGAAGGCACCCTGTAAAATCAGAATGGGAGAGGTTATTTATGTCATTTGTGAAAATATTACTTTTATTTATCATATAAGTGATATGGTTATTAAATGTTATAAGAATAAATTATGCTTTGCCTAATTATGATTCAATGCTAGAGGCGTTTAATGTGAGCTGACTATTTTTAATTTACTGCCAGAAGCGGGCGAATGATCATGGGCTGGCGAATGTAATATATTGCTCATATATATTACATCCTGACCTAAAATGACATTGAAAGGAAAAGTACTATTACGGCCATGTGTCAATGTATGCTGCCAATACTGAAAATCTATAGTTACGTATATTACATATTTTTAGTAGAGCAAAGAGAGTTACGTCATGTATGTGCAATGTTGTATTCATTTATTGATAATATATTATCCTAATCTAAAATTGCATTGGACGTAAGAAAAAAATGCTACTACGGCTTCGTATTGATATAACTATTAGTTAAAAATCTGTACTTTATATATATTACAAATGTTTAGTACTGGTGGTATATATTGGAACGCGGTCTACATTGCATGTGTATATAATACAATTGTATTTCTAAAACCCGAGTCCACAAATATAAGATTAACTTCAATCCCGGTTAATTTTTTTCTCAATTGTGAAATTGGAAAATTTTCCAAAATTAAATAAATCTTACATTTGTGGGATCGAGTCTAATACATGTTATAGTCCCTCAGCTCAGATGATTACGAGTATGTAGGAAACAGAATAAAAATGTCGATAATTAATCGATCGAATTTCCTGCATGATCATATTAACTCAGAGGCATAGACTTATATATTGGAAATAAAAATCTGTAATATTGACCTTGATTAAGTTCTGCCGTCGCTCTAGCATCTCTTTAAATTATAAAATTAAAATGACAATGAATGAAAGGTCGTTGTATTCGAGATTCTTAGTATGCATAAACCTTATTTAACTAACATCTATATAAAAGCATGCGTGTTAAATAAAGTAATTGTACATATACCTCAATGTGAAGATTTAGCCAGAATAATCCAGTGATTGAACCAATACATCAAATTACTTTAACGGAGGCAAATGCGATTAGAGTTGAAAATTAGAGAGAAAATTAAAAATAGTATTGTTAGAAATTACTAATGTTATATGATAGCATGTGAACGATATTCCGATGTTTTATAATATCTTGTTAAAAGAGGAGTTGAGAGCGGAAGGGGAAGAGAAATAGAGAAGGAACAATGGAAGTGTGAATTGAAGAGAGAAGGGAAGAAAAAGATTAGGAAGAGGAAGGAGGCTGCAAAATCTGTAGATAAGAAGTAGGCAATGCTTCAGTGTCATTTTGTTTATTCAATCCTAATTTTTGTTTTTTAATATGAATCATTTCAATCTTTTGTTATACGATGCTCCCTTGTCTAAGATCTTTACATTTTTCCAATTAAATTTATAGTTATAGTTAATACGATGGTCAATAATCACCGATGGAGAACCAATCTTTCTGAATTAATGTCTGAAATGTGTTCATTTTTCTTGTTTTTAATTTTCCTTTGGTTTGTCCTACATAACTAGCCTCACAAGATATTTTGTAGACAACATTTTGATTAGCTAAATGATCTAATTTATCTTTACCTCTAATTATGAGGCTTTTTAGTGTGTTTGGGATTGAATATGCTACTATAAGATATCTCAAGCCATAAATTATTACGTTCCAATTCAACAGGATGAGGCGTGCAAGAAGAGACAATAAGTTTATTTAATTTTATAAAATATTTGCTTATACGTATTATACGTTATGTATTTTTGTAAGATCTATTTACATGTTTTCTTTTTTTCTATAGCGCATTTTCTTAAACATCGTCTAGTACATTTTCGAAACTTCGCTACATGCTTCGCATCTTGATAAAAGAATTTGCATTGGCATTTACAACGTACAAGTTCCTGAACATTGGGATCATTGTGAGATCTATGTGCAAATTGCGATTGGTGATAATCGATGCAACCGTATGTTTATACCTCATGCTACGTGGAAGACGTTTATTGAGAAACATGCAGATATCGAGCGATTAATGCAGTCAACAGTTCCATCATCATCACCAATTCAAGATCTAAATGTGGAACTTGTTAAAATATATGATATGAACAACGTGAAGTTAACATTAAATGGCACATGTTTGTACATAAAAACCAACAATTGTGCTTTTCTTATTTGAGCAATGTGTTAAACATGTATTATGTGAACTGAGTCAATATACGCACGATGTTAATAAGAATATTTTGTATCATTTTTTAGACAAAATACTAATAAAAGCGATTTACAAACACTTTGCACAAAATTTATGATGAAAATTTTATTATAGAATGTGAACTAATGGTCTATGGTTTAAATTATATTGTACATACTGCATTACATGATAAATAAATGTATGTTGAAAAATATATTTTCTTTTCTAAAATTATTTTATCCCTAATATCTTCGCTACTTTTTCTTCATATCTTTGTAGTAGTATTAAATTAGACAATAAGAAAGCGCGCTTGGCCATTTGTATTACATTGATGAAAATGATTATTGTATCATAATTAGTTTCTAAGTCGCGTATCATTCAAAAATCGTAAATATTTAATAAAATTATGTGCGAAAGAAGAAAAGAAAAAAGAACGCAATGGGAAGAAGAAAGAGCGCAAAATAATAAGTATAGGACTGCAACGGATGGAAGATAGAGAACTGCATTCGACAATGAGTGAGGGAGGGGGAGAGAGAGAGAGAGAGAGAGAGAATGCAACGGGTGAGAAAGAAAAGGAAAACCCTTCCCCCTCTATCATGGACTCCGGTGACGCGTTTCCTCCTCTCTTGGACTCAGCGTCTAATGCATTTCTCCCTCCCTGACCCCTCACACACACACACACACACACACACACACACACACACACACACACACACACACACACACATCGTATACGTATTAACACATAGTGGGTTAGAGAGAGAAAATCCCTATACCTATTCTATTATTGTTAATTTCTTGAATATTAACGATGAGCCGATCTTTGATAACCGCATCGTCAAAATTGAGATTCTCACACGTCCGATCCGTACGCCAACATTACGTTTGGACATGGCGTCGAGATATGGATACTCATACAGCAGAATTTGTACACGTTGCCGTGTGACAGTTTTCTCTATGTCGGAAGATGATTGACGGTGAAGAAGGAAAACGATCAGATGTCAATGACGCTTTGAAATAATTGTATGACATTCATGTTTAATGACGTTCATATGAACTCAATGTTGTGGAGATTGATCGCAACAAAAATGTTGGAATTACCTGTACCATTAAGAAGTACGTGTCGATGATGTACGACAAAGCATTGATGGATCTCTAGATCCGACACGAAGGAAGGATACGTTAATTTTTGCATACCGCTCAACATGCTGTTGCGCTTTTGCTAAGATTTCAAACGCGTGGTCGTCAACGCTCGCCACAAATTGATACAAGCGCGCAACGATTACAATTGCTTGGTGGGAAATCCTGCGACGAAGTCAAAGGTTGAATTATTCAAAGTGCAGTGGCGGATGCCTCACGTTGCGTTAAACGAGATCAATAAATTATCAATGCTGCGAGCATTGGAAAGCAGTCGTTATCTGAACATGAGTTTTCGCTCGTAGAATCTACAATGTATATGTATGAGTGTCCTTTGTTACAGAATACGATCAAGCTTTCATGAGCTGTCAAAACGGCGACTCAGCTTGAGAAGCCGCGATAAGTTATCTTTGCTCTGCAGACTGGCCGAAAGAATATTATGTCACAAGATGTTAGCGTATTCGATGATTGTAATTTGAGTAACGTGAAATTTTATTTAAATTCGACGTTTTATCCGTATGATTTAAATCTGGATTTTGGTAAAAAGAGATACACCATTCTGTTTGATATGTACGCGCGTTTTTGTAAAGTATATTATTATGGAATCGATTGTTTTGAAATGCTACTCACCGTGCTTTCGTTTATCGAGAAAGATTTTGTTGTCATTGATTGCTCGGGACAAAACAAGTCCGTCAAGAGCGCCCGTCAAAAGCTTTGTGGACATTCGCATAGAATTTGATTGCAGGGAGAATGTGCGCGCCAATTCAACCGCCTATTGTCTTATCATACACGATCGTGTAATCAAATACTGTCCATTGTCTGCGCAAGGTTATGTAAATTGCAACGTCAGCAAGTATCCAGAATATAAAAAGGAAAACTGGGCGAGGTGCATTCTCGAAAAATTGCTCATCATGGCCATACGAACGTTTGTGGAATCTGCAAGGATTCGTTGTCAAAAAAAGATTTATCGTCAAGGAAGTAGCGGTGCTGAGAAGGGAAATCATTCTCACACATTACATTTTTTCACATTCTATGTTATGGCACTTTCTGATGAGATCCGACAAATCTTGCGCTTTCTTGTTGAATGTTTATTACTATTGCGTTGGGACAACGGGATGGTCCTGTACAGCATGGCGAAACGTCTAATTACGGAAACCGTAATAAAAGAGGCTGAAGCTCTCGTATATGTGAAGGGACATAAAAAAAGAGAATGCTAGCTGATATGCTCGACAGTGATAATGTCATTGTCGAAACTCTGAATGCGCATTACAAAAATGTAGAATTGCTACATAATCTAGATGATTGTAATACTATTCGATGTGGAAGATACGCAAAGAATTGTGCTTTACAAAATGTATTTACTTAAGATATTTAACTAGTGGTCGCAACACCAGGAAGAATTGTAAGATTTTTATATAAATGTATGTTATCTTACATTAATATATTTATTTCTATTACTCTTATATCTGTAGACATTTAAATAAATATAACATATAGATGTTAACATGAACCGATAGCGGTTCGATATCAGATAGTTGTTTACAGTGAACCGATACAGTGAACGGATACAGTGAACTGTTTATAATGGATCCATAGCTGTTTACAGTAGATCAATAGCAATTCGAGATCGATTCGATAGTAATTCAATGTCGGTTTGATAGCAGTTCTATAGTGGTTTGATATAAGTTTAATGCGCTTCAATGATGCTCGAAGAGCTGCAACAGATAAAAATGCTGAGGTGTAATCTTTTGGACGCGAGATATATTTTTGATTGAGGCAATGCACCTTTGCTGTTGATATATTAATTATGATGATATAATTATAACTGATGGTCTAATTATAACTGATAAAATGCTGAAATTATTCATGGCATCATTCGAACGCGTGATATACTTTTCGGTTGATGTATAAACTTTTGCACGTGGCTATACTTGATCGGAGGATTCTTTTTTAAAATGATATCATGTTGTCACGTATATTTTTACTATAAATTTCTGCGCAGCCTCCATGGTCAATCAGGCTGTCTGTTCGTTGTCCGTCAGTCAGTCTGACAATTTATTTATTGGATTATTATAGCGAAAAACTTATTTTATTTAATGGAAAATATAAGCTATTTAATTGACTATATAGACGTTATATATGTGAATACACTTGTGCTATTGAAAATATTTATGCTAATGTCCAATAGTGCGTTTAATATTAATAAATCGGCTAATAAGAATAGCCGTAATGCTCCATCATTTCAAGTTATTTTATATGTGAACAATAATCGTCTAATAAAAAAATTGTAAGTATTGTATTTCTACTCATTCGTATACGTTGGTACACCGAGTGAGAGTGCTTTTATATATTTGCATGTGTATTATTAGTCTTGCAATTTTTATTTTTACAGACTACTTGCAGTTGATGATATACAAAGACTAAGGGAAGTACTTAATAATCTGGCTACAGATTAGATTCCCTTAGTCTTTGTTCTAATTTATTCATTGAAAAAATTAGAGATTGATGCTCAAAGAATTAATAATGGGTTTGTGTGAAACGACACTAAAAGTGATGATACTGGCTATAGTAACAGCGCTGAAGAAGTATTTTTGTATTTATAATACAAAAATAAATAAATAAGTAAAGATATATAAAGATATATAATGATATATAAAGATATATAAAAAATATATAATGATATATAAAAGATTAATAATATCAATAAACTAAAAATTATGTAATAATGGTATTGAATAAAATTTATAATACTATTGTGTTAAATAAAAATGGATAATAAAGTAACTTATGAAGTAGTATTTTATGAAATTATTCCTTCCTCCTTTCCATCCTTTTTCGCTCATCCATCTTACTTTGGGGTATCACATTACAGAGACGCGTGTTGTACCATCCCGCTTTTATAATACAAAAAGTAAATATACGTAGGCTGCTGGAAAAGTTTCTGCAATCTAGTACTTCCAGTAGCGCCAACGTTCTGCTACTATCATATCCTTAAAATTAGACATTTTTAATCTATAATTCAATTGACAGTTTGTACCCAAGCCAACTAGTTTTGTTTGCATAGTATTTTAAAAGAAGTTATTTTGTAAGAAAATGGAAATTTCGCGTGAAAATTTTCGGGCAATTTTTTACGATTACAAATGTAATCTAACTCCGAAACAATGCATCAATCGACTTCATTTGGCTTTTGGGGATGAAGCATCCAATAGAACTGTTTCTAATTGGTTTGCCGAATTCTAGCGTGGACGTACCTTTCTTAGATGAATTCCATGAAGGTCGTCCATCCACATCTGTTGTTGCCACTAATGTTAATGCTGTGCGTGAAATGATTGAGCGAGACCGGCATATAACATACCGCGGGATTCAGGCATCCTTAGGCATTGACATGAAAGCAATACATACGATTTTGCATGATCACTTGAGCGTAAACTTTGCAGTCGTTGGATCCCACACAATTTGACCGAAGCTCAAAAACAGGCTCGTGTTAAATGAGCAATGAAATACTCAAGAAATTCAACCGAGGTCGGTCAAATTTGGTCTACAACATCGTTACTGGGGACAAAACATGGATCTATTTGTATGAGCCCGAAGGTAAACAACAATCCACTGTTTGGGTATTTCAAAATGAACCGAAACCAACAAAAGTTGTTCGTTCACGCAGTGCTGCCAAGCAAATGGTTGCTTGTTTCTTCGGTTATATCGGACATGTGACAACCGTAGCTTTAGAGGATCGAAGGACTGTAAATACTAATTGGTATACGACAATTTTTTTGCCAGAAGTCATAAATGAATTGTGTAGAACAAACCGAAATCTTCGCATCATCCTTCATCATGACAACGCCAGCTGTCATACAGCACGTCAAACCGTTGATTTTTTATCCAGTAATAATGTCGAATTGATGACTCATTGTCCGTATTCACCTGATTTATCACCTAATTACTTTTTTTTGTTCCCAAACATTAAAAATAAGATGCGTGGTGAGCGACTTGAATCGCCTGAAGCAGATGTTGAAACATTTCCTACACTGATTTCTGAGGTTATAGCCTTAGAGTGGAAAAAATGCTTCGAAAATTGGTTCAAGCATATGCAAAAATGTATCGATCTTAAAGGCGAATACTTCGAAAAACAATAAAGCCATTTACTGAATTTTACATGTTTTTTTTTCAGATTGTTTGCAGAAACTTTTCCAGCAGCCTACGTATATGAGATCAAAAAAGATTTATATAATATCAATAAAACTAAAATTATGTAATAATGGTATTATACAAAATTTATATTACTATTAAATACAAAATAAATAATAAAGTAACTTGATATACGAAATTATTCCTTCCTTTTTTCCATCTTATCTTAGCGGTATCATGTCACGGTTATGTGCGCATCATCGCGCTCTAGAAGAATAAGATGAGGTATAATATAAGAGGAAAAACGGTAAGTTATAATGATAAGTATACATAGTAAGTATAGCGAGATGGAGACTGCGCGCGGCAGCAGTAAACCGCGTCCGGAGGCGACGGCAGCTGCAAACCGCGCTTGGCAGCCACTGATTCCGCCGTGACGTCATCACCGCGACGCGGACGTAATTTTCCGCACATCTCACGCTACGTAATTTTCTATGATGTAATTTCTCTGCAAACCCCGCGTCCAATGACGTCGTCTTCGTCCCCGCACCATTCTCCCTCGTCCCGCAAAGTCATACCCCGTGACGACACACACTGTCATCCCGCACACATCCCGTGACGTCTCCCTTCGTGACGTCATTTTTTTCCTCCGCCCCGTGACATTATCCCTCTCGCCTAGTGACGTCACCCTCTCTCCCTTTTCCGCGGATATCTCTCCGCCTCTTAGCCTCCCACGGAGCTCCTGGGAGAATCGATGTATATATACTACTTATTATGATGCATCAAAGAAAAATACTAATAACATAAAGTTTTTATAAGCATAAATTCTTATTATACCTTCATATTGTGATAGTTGTTCTTCATTTTCCTTTAATTCACAAGCAGTTTGTATTGAACTACCACTTTCATTAGCTACTTCAGCTGCTTGCATATTTAATTTATTTAATTATTTGGCTGTTATTTCTTGTAAAGCATGATCTGAAGAAATAAAATAAAATAAAAATTTTTGTATAATTTAAGAAAAATATGAATAATTGCGCATGTATAAGCTCCCACAGTTATTGGGAGTGTGCATTAATTTTAAAGATTTTCAAGAAATAACGCATAACTATAATAGTACTAGTACAGTAACTAGTACTATTTCATCGAGCCATATTATTGCTATCTTCAAAGCACCATCATGTGGCTTTAATTTTCAGTATGTAATAATAAGTAACGGGCAAAGTAAGAGTACATTTCTTTGAAATTAACAAAAGAATATATTATAATTAACAGAGGTAAAATTACATAACGCAAAAATTAGAATCGAAATTACGAAATAATTACAAGTTACAAGTTTCGGCTACCGGATCGAGCCCTCTTCAGACATTAACATAACGAAAAAAATCGCAGAATAAAATCAATTATCGCAAATGATCGCATATTCAGAACATTCACAGTTCGGGTGAGTCTTGATATCGAGTTCAACATTATGTCCGTACGATTGAACCGTCAAATGTATTAAATAAAGATATCTTGGCAAAGCTCTAGTTGATAAAAAGATAAATTAAAAGCGTACCACAAAAAAGATCCACGCGTAAATAAGTTGACATACCGGAAATCTAATAAAAAATAATAAGAAATATAATAAAAACTCACCAGAAATCATGTGTAAAAAATTCAAAAGAGCGTGTCCATGAAGGAATAAAAAACTTTTGAAATATATACAGAAAGAAGGAACGCAGATGTGTAAACCAGATCAATGGGATGAAGTCGTAATTTTAGACGAAAAGTCTTGCTATCGGAGACGTTTGGTTTCAGAGATGCTTAATATCAGAAAGCAGAAGAATGTTCTCAATTTACAAACTGACACCGATGGCCTCCACAAGGCTTATATTCTCATCATAAATAAAGTTTGACTTTCTGATACTAACAGTCCGTCTCCTTTATCAGTTTGTGTTGTTCCGCACTACTGAACGTACATAATAATCGACACGTAATGTCTGGCTTACACATTTGCGTTCCTTCTTTCTGTATTCGATTTGTTATTTATTTTCAGTATGTGTCATTTTGCTGAAGTGTAAACAACATTAATTTTTGAGCATTGAATATGTCAAATTTTGTGCCAACAAAACGCAATTTACGGAAAGTTTTGCTTTTTTGCTTCTATTCAAAGAAAAGTGCAGCTGAAAGTCAACGAATGCTGTTGGAAGCTTATGGTGATTATACTCCATCGATTTCAACATGTGAGTATTGATTTTGACGCTATAAAAAAGGTGATTTTGACACGAAAGACAAGGAACGTTCAGGCCAGCCGAAAAAGTGAAGATGAGGAAGCTTTACTCGATCAAGACCCGAGTCAAATACAAGAAGAACTTGCAGAATCATTAAATGTTGATCGATCAACGATTTCCAGACGTTTAAAAGTCACTGGAATGATTTAAAAAACAAGGAAATTGGGTGCCATACGAGTTGAAACCGAGGGACGTCGGAAAGCGCAAAATAATCTGTGAATTGTTGCTTCAAAGACACAGAAGAAAAAGTTTTTTGTATCGTATCGTGACGGGTAATGAAAATGAATACGCTACAATAATCCGAAGCGCAAAAAATTATGATGCGGGCCAGGCAAACCATCAACATCGACGGCAAAGCCGAATATTCAAGGCGCCAAGAGCTCATGCTCTGTATTTGAGATCAGCTAGGTGTAATACTATATATTACCAGAAAGATGGGAAAAAGTAGTGACTAGCGATAGACAATATTCTGAATGATTAATTTGTAAAAATTTTTTCATAATAAAACCATATTTTTATCAAAAAATTCTTTAAAATTAATGTACACTGCCAATATAAAGCATTAATATATAATTTGCAAATAACTGGAATGTACTTTGCAACTAAATTAACTACAAATATTTCAACTATAGTTTTTTTTAAGTCCTCATTAATACAAAAGTTATATATATGTAGAAACTCTATTGTTAATTTAGTTAATGAGTACATCGTAATTATTTGCAAATTATATTTCTCATCGCCTTGTAAATATTATTTATTAACAATCACAGATGTTTATATAAGCAATTTATACTTATATTTGGTTCATATTCTTGGAGCCATAAAATTATTTATTTAAAAAAATATAACGCTTAAATTTTTAGGTTTTTACTATATTATCTTCAAAAATGCCAGAAGATTTGCTGGTTATTGCTGTGTTTCTATCCATTGTTAATGTCAATGTTTCGTGAACCTTGTCGTTTACTTTAACAGGATGAGGAGTGCACTGATACAGTATGATAAAGTCCTGATAAAGTGAACAAGATTCATGAAACGTTAGCATTACAATGGATAGAAACACGATAATAATCCGCAAACCTTTTAGTATCTTTTAAGAAAAATACATAAAAAGAACTAAATGACCTCTAAATACTTTTTTAGCCGATTTTCGATCGGTTTGGATTTTTAAAGTTAGATCTTCGTCTATATAAATTTCGAAATCTATTAAATCTATATCCTAAAAATTCTTTAAAAAATGGTATAAATATGTATACAATAAAATTTATATTGGGAGTATAAATATGTTCGGGAAAATCTCTTACGCCCGGCTCAACAATGGAGATAGAGCGTTCGAAGATTCTATATGAGCGCTGCGTAAACATTGTAAAGGACATACAGCGTGGATGAAGGAAAATGAGCAGGCACCTTTTGAAAAGATGAGGGTTTACTTAATAATTAGAGTTATTTACAGTATTGCACAGTTGTGAGAGTAGCAATTCTATTGAGCAGTTTGATGATTCGCACAAGGCCGATCCAATGTACTGTCCGTTGAGGCGGATGACTGGCTACAATCGTGCAAGCACTCTTATGCTGAGAAGCACTTGCACAGAACCATGAGCAGTCCTAATTAATGCACAGGTTGTAACGAGCTGACTCTTAATCGAGATCACACTTAGAGCAGTTTTTTGGAGAGATTCCTTTTACAGTGAGCGTTAACGAACGAATGAAAGGAGAGCGCATGCGCGCCGGCAACACTCCCGTCCAAAAAAGGACCTGACTCGAGAAACCCGGCCCGGAGGCTCCCTGCCCCCGCCCCGCTCTCGACACCCCATCGCACGGTCGCTCGAGCTGTCCCCCTGGGCTTCACGGGCGACCGTGAAATGGCGACAACGGTATGATTGAGCGAGCTGACGGGATCTCAAACAAAATAAGTTTCCGTCGTTTGACAAACAATGGCGCTACCAGTATGTCATAGTTAAAATTGTCAGCTGTAAAACGTCATATCGTAAGGTTGGACATCTGGCAAGAACATAATCTTAAAATATTAGCGATTTTGCATCAGCATCTTATATCTTTTTTCGTGCGAAAATGTCGAGTTTTGAGCCGAATAAGCATAATTTGCGGCAGCTTTTGATTTACTTCTTTAATTTGAAGCAATCTGCAGCTGAGGCGCATTGATTGCTTGTAGAAGCATATGATGAAGCTGCCTTAAATGAGAGAAGTTATCGTGAGTGGTTTCAAAAGTTTAAGAACGGTGAATTTGACGTCGAAGACAAAGAACGTAGCGGAAGGCCGAAAGTGTACGAAGACGCGGAATTGGAAGCATTATTGGATGAAGATTCGTGCCAAACGCAAGAAGCACTTGCACTTATGTTACATTAGGAGTGACTCAACCAGCAATTTCACATCGCTTAAAATCGTTGGGAATGATTCAAAAGCAAGGAAATTGGGTTCCATATGAACTGAAGCCGAGAAACGTTGAACGCCGATTTTTCACATGTGAAATGCTGCTTGCCAGGCATAAACGAAAGGGTTTTTTGCACCGTGTAGTCACTGGTGATGAAAAATGGATCCACTACGATAACCCAAAGAAGAAGAAATCATGGGGATCACCTGGCCATGCTTCAACATCGACAGCCAAGCCGAACATTCATGGGAAAAAGCTCATGTTGTGTATTTGGTGGGATCAGCTAGGTGTCGTTTATTATGAGTTGCTCAAACCAAACAAAACCATTACTGGGGCTCTCTACCGAACACAATTGATGAGATTGAGCCGAGCACTCAAGAAAAAACGCGCCCACTACTACTCCACACACGACAAAGTTATTCTTCTGCATGATAATTCTCGTCCACATGTTGCGGCGCCGGTCAAAACTTACTTGGAAACACTCAATTGGGAAGTTTTACTCCACCCGCCGTATTCACCAGACATTGCTCCTTCTGATTACTACCTGTTTCGATCGATGGCACATGGTCTGTCTGAGCAACACTTCACATCATATGAAGATACCAAAAATTGGGTCGATTCGTGGATAGCTTCAAAAAATGAAACGTTTTTCCGACGCGGTATCCGTATGCTGCCCAGAAAGATGGGAAAAAGTAGTGGCTAGCGATGGACAATACTTCGAATAAAACATTAGGTACCGTTCTTTCACAATAAATGCCCAATTTTTGATAAAAAACGGCGGAAACTTATTTATACTCCTAATATATATACACTGGGCAATAAAATTAACGCAACACTTGTTCACTCTGCAAAATAGGCAAATTTCAAGATACAACTTTGTCAAAAATTATCGTATAGGGATGTTTAAAAAAGCATTTTACAGGTAGAAACCTCTACTTTTCGGATCGCTACTTAAAAAAACGGTCTCATGGAGATTTCATAAAGTTACACAAACATAAATAAAGATATAAAATCTCAAAATTTTTAACGAAGTTTATAGAGTTCCACGGAGTGGACTAAAAATTGTATACAAATGCATCGAGTTATTCAACGTTGAAGCAAAAGAACCATTTTTGCTTCAACGTTGAATAACTCAATGAAAAAAAATCGTACAGAGCTTCATTAAAAAGCAAATTAAAGGTAAAGATTCGCTCTTTCGAATGATGTAAATCGCATTTGTATACAATTTTTATTTCACTCCGTGGAGCTTCGCAAATTTCATAAAAAATTTTGAGGTCTGATATATCTTCATATGTTTGTGTAACTTCATGAAATCTCCATGAGACCGTTTTTTTAAACAGCGATCCAAAAAGTAGAGGTTTCTACCTGTAAAATGCTTTTTTAAACATCCCTATACGATAATTTTTGACGAAGTTATTATATCTTGAAATTTGCCTATTTTTGCAGAGTGAACAGGTGTTGCGTTAATTTTGTTGCTCAGTGTATATATATATATATATATATATATA
>NW_017305437.1:143470-157785 GCF_001594115.1 Trachymyrmex septentrionalis
CAAACTCATGGATTTTGCACCATGATAATGCACCATCTCACAAGGCTATCATTGTGAACGAATTTCTGACCAAAAACTCAACAAATATCATCGAACAACCACCGTATTCACCAGATATGGCTCCGGCTGACTTTTTTCTCTTTCCAAAACTCAAATTACCACTTCGGGGCACTCGTTTTCAGTCGATAGAAGACATAAAAGAGAATTCGCGTCGAGAACTGAAGTCGATTTCGGAAAATGCGTTTAAAAAATGTTTTGATGATTGGATTATTCGTTGGCATAAATGTATTATTTCGAAAGGAGCCTACTTTGAAGGCGATACAATAAATTTGAATGAATAATAACTATTTTGTGTTTTATTGACCAATTCCCGGTACTTTTTTGACAGAATGTATATGTTTCGGAATCATCGGTATTTTGAAATTGTATTCTCGAGGATGTAAGTAAACAGCTCACAAAAACCGAGCCGTCCCTGTTCAATCACGCCTGCGACTGACACACACACACACACACACACATTTTATTAAAACATGAGTATATCTCTATTCTAATCACGCTATCCATCTCAAATAGTACGCGACCCCCCTTGCGCGACACTGGAGAAGTGAACTATTGCGCACACGCGTTCCGCGAAATAAAAACTTACATAAAGTAAAATCGATGTCATATATATTGCGTCATTAAGTAGAATCACATCGCTCATCAGATTGTCAGATTTGCTGTGTAGTCATTCAAAAGAACCATGTAAATGAAAAATTAGAGAATTATTAAAATTATTTGTCTGAATCTTGATTATATCAACTTACATGTAAGCGTTTCCTTGCGATTCGACGTAAAGGTCTTGCGGTGTCGATCGTCAGAGATACAATGAGAGTCAAAATAATAAAGTCATGTAGTTATTGTAGTTATTTTTATTATTAAATAATAATAAAAATAAGAACAAAAGAGGATAAAATCAACATAAACAAATTCATGTATAGTGAATCTAAAGAATACGTATCGTTCTGTAAATTTAAACTCTGTTTCTGTTATTTTATATGGATCGTTTCCGAAATCAGTCTTTTATTAAGTACTTTTTCTTCGTCTAATATCTTGACATTTTTCCAATCAAATTCATTGATTAATAATTCTGTGTTTTGTTATTACTGAATGCTGTGTAGTGTTCTAATTTATATGATTTTTATGTTCATTTATGCGTGTCTTTAAACATCTACCTGTTTGGCCCACATATGATGCTTTTCAATCTCGACAATCAATTTTATATACGACGTCTGTGTGAGAGATAGCTTGATACAAACATTTTTATGATCCCTAATGAACTCCCTAAGATTATTAATCCCTTTATGTGCCATGTGTATTACGGAATCATTAAAAAAAAAATTTTTTTATTTTTTCTGATAAATGTGACATATAGGGAATTGTAAAAACTTATGATTTATTGTACGTTGTCTTATCTGTAGGTGTGTTACCCTGGTCGTTCCATTGTTTAAATTTTTTTGACAATCTATTTTTAATTTTAGAGAATATCATTTTCAGTGGATATTGTTCAAAAAGATTTTAATAATTAATTCAAAATTCTCTTGATGTATATAGAATGGGACAAAGAAAGAACTCTATCAATTAAATCGATTGTTCTCACTTTTTGGCATAAAGGATGTATAGAAAAATAATTTAAATAACGATTAGAAAAAGTAGGTTCATGGTACCAATTTTGAATAAAAGAATTTCCTTTTTTAATTAAGCTGATATCAAGAAAATCTAACTTGTCCCCACTTATTTCAGTTGTAAATTTCAATCTGAAATGAAATGAATTAAACGTGTTAACTAACGTATCAATGTGTGACGCATCATGCTAACGCAATGTCATCAACATACCTCACATAAAAGGATGGTGTAATTGGAAGTCTTTGTAGTGCTTTAATTTCAAGATCTTGCATAACAATATCCGACAATGGGTGATAATGATGAATCCATCGGAACACCAAAAGTCTGTTTATAAAATTTGTCATTGAAACAAAAAATTGTTGAATTACAAATTAATTCCAACACTTTAAAAAATTCCCTTTTAGGAATGTTCGTTTTTCTTTCAATGAGATGCCTTTTTCTTCTCTCTGCCTTCAAAGAAAACCAAATCAATAGATACATTTGTGAACAACGAAGCCACGTCAAGAGATAAAAGAACTTTGTTGAGAGATTGCCAAATTAGAAATGTGTTTAGTTAAATGAAAATTATTCTTGATAAAACTATTTGCTACTGGTATACTGTCGTGTAATATGTCATTTAAAAAGGAGGCTAGATTATAGAGAGGACTCCTCACTGAAGAAACTATGATACGAAGTGGATAACCTACTTTGTGTATTTTCGGAAGACCATATGCAAGATGTGCAACAGGATTAGAAGCGTTCAATTTGTTATAAACAAAGTTCTCCACGAAACCAAGCTGCTTCCATCTCTTTAATAACGTCTTAAGTTGTGTTAACATTTTATTAACTAGATTGTGTGTCATAGTTTATAAGTCTCAGTGTCAGACAGTAAAGTTTCCATTTTTTGTACGTATTACATCTTGTCAAGTGCCACCACCACATTACCATTATCTGCCCTTGTAAAAAGAATATGTGGATTGTTTTTCACAAATTATTTCGTAGTCTTGATTAAAGAAAAAAATTCTCTTCTCTATGTCTTACTAGCACATGCTTGCTTTATCCCCTTGATTACAGGCTAAATTCTATTCCTAAATTCTCTGATGTCGGGTAATTTTTAGGATATTACTTATTACGTAGACAATATCGCGGAGACTAATTTACCTGATGTGGTTAGCGGCAATTCTCACATAAAATTTCAGTTCCAAGAACCAATGAATAAAAACATAAACAACGAAACAATTAAAGTACATTTTTTTGCTTCCCAAATTAAACATACTCGTATTTCATATGATATCTTTGAAGTAAATGACGAATAGTTTAAAAGTCTCAGCAATGCTATTATACCATGGGAAGTCAAAGCATTGTTTGCAATTAGGTGAGAGCTTTTGTTTGTCAACGTTCAATATTAGAAACATCATAATCAATTTGTTAAACACATCGAACATAATTTTGTCTGATTAAAATTACCCAACATCAATAGAATTTAGGAATAGAATTTATCCTTTAATCAAGGGGATAAAGAAAGCATGTGCTAGTAAGACTGACATAGAGAAGAGAATTTTTTCTTTAATCAAGACTACGAAATCATTTGTTAAAAACAATCCACATATTCTTTTTACAAGGGCAGATAATGGTAATGTGGTGGTGGCACTTGACAAGATGTAATACGTACAAAAAAATGGAAACTTCTACTGTCTGACATTGAGACTTATAAGCTATTGACACACAATCTAGTTAATAAAATGTTAACACAACTTAAGACGTTATTAAAAGGATGGAAGCAGCGTTGAGAACTCTGTTTATAATAAATTGAACGCTTCTAATCCTGTTGCGCCTCTTACATATGATCTTCCGAAAATACACAAAGTAGGTTATCCACTTCGTATCATAGTTTCTTCAGTGGGCAGTTCTCTCTATAATCTAGCCTTCTTTTTAAATGACATATTACACGACAGTATACCAGTAGCAAACAGTTTTATCAAGAACAGTTTCCACTTGTTTAAACACATTTCTAATTTGACAATCTCTGACAACGAAGTTCTTTTATCTCTTGACGTGGTTTCGTTGTTCACAAATGTATCTATTGATTTGGTCTTTGAAGGCATGAAGAGGAGAGGGCATCTCATTGAAAGAAAAACGAACATTCTGAAAAAAGAATTTTTTAAAGCGTTGGAATTAGTTTATTGGAATTAATTCAACAATTTTTTGTTTCAATGAAAAATTTTATAAACAGACTTTTGGTGTTTTGATAGATTCACCATTATCAGACGTTCGTTCCAAGCTATCTCACACAGACGTCGTGTATAAAATTGATTGTCGAGATTGTGAAGTATCATATGTGGGCCAAAAGACACGCATAAATGAACATAAAAATCACATAAATTAGAATACTACACAGCATTCCGTAATAACAGAACACAGAATTAGTTATCAACATGATTGGGAAAATGTCAAGATATTAGACGAAGAAAAAGTACTTAATAAAAGACTAATTTCGGGAACGATCTATATAAAACAATAGAAACAGAGTTTGAATTTACAGAATGATACATATTCTTTAAACTATACATGAATTTATTTACGGATTTGTGACGTATATTTTATTCTCTTTTGTTCTTATTTTTATTATTATTTCAATAACTACGTGACTTTATTATTTTGACTCTCTGTATATTGTATCTCTGACTGTGAACACCGCAAGACTTTTACGTCGAATTGCGAGAAAACGCTTACATGTAAGTTGATATAATCAAGATTCAGACAAATGATTTTAATAATTACTTAATTTTTCGTTTTTGAGGTTCTTTTGAATGACTACATAGCAAATCTGACAATCTGATGAGCAATGTGATTTTACTTAGTGACGCAATGTATATGATTTCGATTTTACTTTACGTAAGTTTTTATAATATTATTGTATAAGTTACTATTTCTGATACTCATTCTGATAATCATTGGACTATTTATTACATAGCTAATTTGGCATTTGAATAAAGAAGAACCGACTAAATTGTCGGGAATCATCAACTTGGAATTTGTATTATTTATGTAATTTCGATTTATATGTTATATTGATAAGGTTCCGAATTGAAACGTATTGTTACGTCCACAGTTCTTTTCTCCGATTAAAATTTTCGTTACCATAAGGATTGTTAACAAGTAACACCGGTAGACTATTAGTTTTCTACCATAGGAGGTTACAATATCGACGAGTCAATATCGAATAACATTTACCTTTTTAAATTAATAATCCACTTAGGACGGAGTTGTTGGATTAAATATTTGAACCAAGTGCCGAATAGGCGAACTTTATCCCGAGGAAGAGGAGAAGTAAATAGATTAAGAGTTATAAACTGAAACAGCAGTTGTCTGTAATAGATGACACATGTGGCTCTAAACTATTGGCCATCCGGCAAATGGTTGATAACGGAAGTTCTTTTAGACACATACCCCAGTATTCCATTTCTCAACCTATATACTTAATCCTAATTTTAGATTAAACTAATAGCAAACGCGAGCTCTGCACTCGGCATCACTAACTCGCCAATATACCATAAAAAGAGGCCTTCCATGAACAACAATCAGTCAAATTCCAATCTTCAAATGTTACTCTACCGGTCCGTAATAAAATTTCTACCACTAACCGTAATACTTACTCTGCCGGTCCGCTGCTAATAAAAGTGCTGAGTCGCGATCCGTAAAACCGAGTGATCAAGTAGCCATACTGTGCGACTCGACAGGAGCCTCCATATCTTCGAGTCAACCCTCTCTCTTGAAGTCCTTGGATCGCCAAGAAAACCGGGCCATTGAATCTTCTTCACACCTGCAGAATACCAATAAGTGCTATCTTGACCCACACACGCACGCATGTACGCTTGCACGCACGCGCGTAGATATGCACACATATACGAGTATATATGTATATATGTATATATTGTGACGTGACGCTTTCCGTCCGCCACAAGGGTCGTACGACCCGACCGAATAGTGCAGTCGGGCGTCCTGAGTCCTTCCACGTTTTAGGGGGTGGACGAACCTGCGCTTTTTCGCGACGTTATATGTGTGTCTCACGTTTGTTGCGTCCCGCTTAGGCGTTTTGCGTTATCGTTTCCGTTTTCCTTTTTCGTGCATTATCGTACTACGAGTTATAGGAACTGGCGACTCCCGCGGCCTTGTCAAGTTGACACCGACTCACCGAACCGTAAAAAAGGAAGGAAGACAGCCAGGACTGAGAGTCGGGGAGCGACCGCTGCGGACGGATTGGCCGGGGCGCACGACATCCTGTCCTCCGGGTAGCACGCAGGTGATACCGTTTATTATTTCGCTCTTATTATTGTTACGTCCGGCAGACTCGCACGACTCTTTCCTTTCGTAGAGATTTGGAATTCGTCGAAACACTAAAATTTTATCTTCTTTCCTTTTTTTTCTACCCTAAAAACTAAAACAAGGAATCCGGTATTTCCTCGTGAATGTCGCCCCGAGATAAAAATCAATAATAAATACGTATGGAAAGCGTAAGACTGGCGCCAAAATTAATGGTCAAGTCGCGGACAATTCTCGCGAATCCGTAATTACAAAATCTAAGAAACGGCACGCGACGTTCGGGGTAGATTCCGGATGGTCCCGTAGCGACAATGCATGCGCGCCTTCTTGACGTATGAGATGTGCGTTTTCTCATAAATCTTAAGATCATAAAATTTTGGAGGACACTTTCCCACTACAGATTCCTGTCAATATCCTTTCCTCCCTCAAAATCTTGACCAATCCAAGAGTAAAGGAAAATACCAGCTAACGAAACCTATTCCACCAATCCAAATTTGAGTAATCTGGGGCGATTAGTATAAAAATCGCGGTTCCGCAGCTCTCGTCGCAGATTTTTCTCTAAGTTCTCAAGCTACACTTGTCGTGATTTTCTCGAGCTACACTCATCGCACGATTTTCCTATAAGTTTAGAGAAGTAGTCGCGATACTCAAAAAGTTCCATTTGATTTTCGAAGCCCTCTTTCTCCAGTAGAGTCAGTGTTAAAGAAACATCACCAGCCTTGCACATCCTGGCTGGAGGACCTCCAACGATAAGCATCTTAGTAGTAAGTCAGTATCTCTATTCTCTGGCTCCCTCCTTGCTTTATCTTTTGGTAATTTATTTCAATATTTCATTTTATTTTTTTTATTATTCATTTGTTTTATTTTATTTTTATTCTTTTCTTTCTTTCTTTCTCTCTTTTGACCTCCTACAAGAAAATGGAAACATTGCAGTCCGTTTACGTTATAATTTCAATCTGTCGTCGTCGCCGCACAATAATTGTTCGCCCCCTGTTGACCGTGTCCGCTAACACTATCATCATCCGAGGAAAATTAGGCCAAATCCTCTCAAATCCACTCACCAAAACCTTCTTCTCTTTTTATTCTCTCGCTATCCTCTTCGTAACTCTTCCATTCTGCCACGATATTATACACACACATACGCACACACACACACACACACATACACACACACACACACACGCACACACACACACACACACACACACACACACACACACACACACACGCTTACACATGTATACATAATTATTAAAATTGTACTATCATTGTATTTATTTTCTTTTATTTTTATTCAAAATGTATGATTAATTGTTTTTTTTTTATTACAATATATTATACTATTATTAAATTAACTCCCCAGTAGTCTTTTTTTTTTTAAATATAACCTTTCCTCGTATTCTTAAGTTCTCCCGCGATTGCATTTCGCTTTCTCCCCGGTCACTTGGATTAAGTTCCATGACCGAAAGTCAGGGCATACGGCCGTATTGGCGCAGCTGACGTTAAAGTGCGTCCTTCTCGGCGCACTGACCCAGTTTGGGCCCTTTTTAAAAGTATGTCCGACTCGTGTGTCCGTTTAGCGGAGCAGAGGTTTCCACTTCGTCCTCCGTTTGACCCCCGGCTCGTTAGGAGCCTCAGGACGAAGCGAAGCGCCTCCTGATTTGCGTCGGTCCTTCCCCACGGCTCACTTGCGATCCGGAGCCTGGACACGACCAAATTGATCTAATTCGGTTGCTTGTTGTTACGTTCACCCCCTCAGCTCCGCATCCGCGCGGAGCTTGGATGTAACATTATACTGTCAGACACCTCTTATCGTATCATCTTCTACAAGGCGGAACCAGAATTAAGACGGCAGGAGGGGATGGTCACTCTACGCCCTGGTGACGGCGAGGGCTCCGTGAAGGCGCTTCGAGGTCACCAGGCGGCCTGAGAAGATCCTGCGGCCCCTCAAATTTCTCCCGCCAGGACACGAGACACGGGCATGACGCGGCTCTCGCGATTAGCGGAGCCGCGGAGCCACGCGCCAATGAGGCGCGATAAGGCTCCCTCGCGGGGATAATAAGCTCTGGGGAGGATCAGCGCCCGGCACTTGTGTTGTGGCCAGCATAGAGATCGGTTTTACGGAAGGACCCAGGACGGACTTAGCGAAAGGAGCGAGCTAATCGAGAGGCAATCGGGACGAGCATCAACAGTAGGTCACGATGAGATGAGCGTCATACAATAGTTAGTAATGTCGTCGATTTCCGAGTCCGGGCGCAATATTATCGCCATATTATCGGGCATATCGTAGTGAACGCACATGGCATTGCCGCGCGCTAGATTTCTGTGGAATTTGGGTAAAATGTGTCGCTTCCTGGGACGGTTAATCATTGTCAGGAGAATTCTTTTTGCGTCCGCCAAGGCCGCAATCTCGTCATTTACTCAAGATTTGTCGCGTGTTGCATTATTTGTATCGTATCGTATCAAGATTTTGTAACCTTAATATTAGCGTGTATCTTGTCGTACGGAATCTTGCAGCAAGATCTGCGTGTCTCTTATCGTATTGGCCTTCTGTATCATAGTATTTGCGCGTATTCTATCGTATCGAAATTGTGTAGCTTCAAATTTGCGTGTATTTTGTCCTTTTCTGACTTTCGGTAGAGCGGTGCGAAGTTCCATGAACGAGCACGAGGTCACGCCGAGTTCACGCTACAATCATTACCGTATCCTATCGCATTTTTGAGGCGGCGAATTATTGTTCGCATAATTCGTAAAAATTATCCTTACGTGGCGTGGGCTCGTGCCGCCGAAGTTTACGGAATTGATACGCATCGCGTATAGCATATCGGGGCCTGTGGGAAGCTTAAATACTGCGTTTGATCGAGTCTGTTCCGGAAATATCGTTATTTTTCATATTCTCGGAGCAAGCACACCGCTCGTCGACACCGAGTCGTCAAAACAAGCATCTCGCTCCTTTTCTAATTAAGCTGTCTGTCGCAAATGGCACGCGACTCCCCTTGCGCAAATCCCCAAAACTGTCGATAGCGCACTCGATCTCTGTGCGAATCGTCAGTTCGCTGTCTAATCTCGATCAATAATCACGTACTGAAAATTGAGTGCGAACAAAACGACGTGTCGCGTATCTCCAGTATTCTAAACTGTAACGTTCCGAGATACGCGTACCGCGAGACCCGTCAGAGCGAAGAAGAATTGTGTCAGTTTGCGGCGAGATTCGCCAATCGCGTTGATGCAGTATTAATTCCGATAACTGCAACACGAAAAGTTCGTCATCGTAGTGTCAAGCACGCATCGAACAGAACGTATTAAACTTCGAATTGTGAACATTGTCTATTGCCCGCTTCGAAAGTAATTTCGTTCCGAGTTACAAATAAAGAAAATTAAACCAACGAGAATTGACATCATTACAACCGTCTTGGCGAGCGAGCCATTCAATACAAGGTGACATCAGCGACCCGTCACAAAACAGAGTCTTATCGCCGCTATCTTGTCGGTGAGTACAAACAAAAGTCAAAGACTTACTAAATATAATTGTTATTCTTGTTATTATTAATTCTTGTGTGCTTTATTGTCGTCACCATTTACTTCTCCAAATGATCCTCTATTCTCGACCACGAACCACCCCCTGTGCCATTTCCGAAGCGGAGCTACCAGTTAAGAGCCCGTCGGCATTCACAGCTCGTTAGAATATCGTATAGAGAAAATATCGTGTGATTTCGAGAAAGAGTGGCACGCTCACTCGTGCCTGGCGCCCAACTAACTAAACGTGGAAACTCTTGGGTCAAGAGTTCCAGAAGTACCTTGGGGGTTCTCGAGACCAGAGTCGCCCAGCCGAGGACGCATTACCTCCACCATCCTCGACACCACCGGCTCCGTCGGCTCTACCTAACCGCGATCCGTTAGAGGTTATACCTCCCCCTCGAACTCCTTCATTTCCCCTTCGAACTCCTTCACTTCCCCCTCGAACTCTGTCACCTGCGTTCTTCGATGGAGCGAATTTTTCCCGACATTCCTCCGCTAACACCCGATTCGTCGATCATTTTCATCCCAATTTCACCCAGAGGAATTCCGTCCCCGACAAACTCTTCGAACAGCGTAGAGTTCTTAGAGGAAATTCTTCCTACCCCACCTAGATCCTATTTCCGCATCCTACAGAGTGACACTTTTGAGTCAGTCATTAGTCAATTCCCGCGGACTACTACCGCATTTATCCCTGAGGGAGCCTTCACGATCGGCCCTCATTATTTTGATCCTGAAGAATCCGCAATGCAATCACCGACCAACATTCAAATTTCTGTATTCCCGTATTTATTCCGAATTCCGCCAATCCATACTTAGTTCCGGTGGAATTCTTCTTTAATCTTTTCCCTCTTTCCTCCGTTTCTATCCATGAAATAAATTAAACCAACCTGTGTCCTCACGCCATCCTGAAACCGATTCCTTGAGTAATCAATGTACATAAAATGTATTATAGTATACCGAATAGACTTGCGTAGATTTTATGGATTTTTTTTCCGTTATTAGTAATCATATTACTGTATAAATTAATCATAATAAATACGCCTATCATTGTATAATCTTGTATTTTTCTTATCTTCTAGTTGACTAATAAACAATGCTAGTAATTATTTTTCTCGTTCTCGTTCTCCAATTTTAAGAAACCTTAACGAAACCTCGTAGTCATTAATCCTTACCCTTTCAGAGATCGCACGTGATCCATTCCCGAGTTGAAGGTATCCCATGACTCGAAATTCGGACTGACGATCGCACCGCTCGTAGGAAGCAGGTATCATAGCGTCTTTACGGGACGTTGACCCATATTCCGAAGCGAGCATAAAAAGGGTACGTTTGGCTCGCGATATTTGCCTCTGTGCGAATACCTGCGAGACAAGAGTCTGACCATCCTTCCACACTCCATCCTTCCTATTCTCTCTTTTCTTTATCTATTTCCGGAGCTTGGACGTAACAGACCCCTCGAAATTGGGGGCTTGTCCGGGATGATAAGTGTAATCTTTGTGGGCAGGTATGAATACGAGGTCTATTAAAAGTGAAGATAAAAGTGAAGTTAATAATCTTTATAAAATCGCTATAGAAAATCAGGGCAAATCTAAACACGATAATCTTACAATACACACATCCACTCCACAATCCTCTAAGTCTACACATAAGCAAATCGACCTTTCGCTGGACAACTCCGAAATCGAAAAAGATTTGTTTAAAACTTTAACTAATACACTCGTCTCTAACGCTTTCGGGGATATAACAATTCAACCGACAAAAGAAATTGAATATACTCCTAATTCAAAAGAGAATAGAACAATGGCGAATCCATTCGCTACATTAAAGTACGCGGTCGAAGCCGTTCCTTCTTCGACGGTAAAAATATTCCGCTAACATACTTTATCGAGGGATGTGAGGAAGCAAAATCCATGTTGCCTGCGGAAGCTGAATCTCAATTCATAAAAATTATCAAGAATTGTGGGCAAAGCCCGCCGCAATTCAAGATCAAGATTTTGTCAGTGTATCTCAACTAACAAAATATTTAGAGCGAGTTTATGGTTCATCAAAAAATATTTATTAATTGCAAGTAATATTTATCAAAGGAACGAAAAAGATGTAGTTACTTACGCGAAGAGTTAAAATCCTAAAAAAGGGTGCGTTTGACTCACGGTATTTGCCTCTGTGCAGATATCTGCGAGACAAGAATCTGACCGTCCTTCCATCCTGCCTATTCCCTCTTTTCTTTAAATCTATTTCCGGAGCTTGAACGTAACAGTATATTTTATTCGTTTTGTTACATTTGCACGAAAATAAAGAAATTTTTGATACATCCAAACAGCTGATGTAGACTCTAATGGGCTTTTTTACATTTTTCATTATATATATATACACATATAAAATGAAAAAAATAATAAAAGAACTCTACTAACGTTTCAAATCTTTTTAAGGAACTGGAAATGATACGGACAATAGGAGTCAAGCGCAGAAGACGTCGCGCAAATAATATACAAATCTATGAAGTGTGAAACTTCTTTATTCACTAAAACGCGATTAATTTTCTTTTTAAAATCGTTAGTTTTGAACTTATTTCAAAAAACTAGATTAAAAAATCCATGAAATCGAATTTGCATTTCTAAAAGTTTTGGACAATTCTGGCCGTTTCACGAAAAAACTTCAATTGAATAAAGGACAGTCCGACCACTCGTGATCATTCTCCTATTCCTGAAAGTTAGATATTAAAGTTACTAGTGCTTCTACTCCGGACCTGAAGCAGTTCATGTGCGCATTTTTCTTACTAACACAACGTTATTGGACTTCACAGATAAGCAAATGCGGTCACTATGTGCATATACAGGATACTAAAACACTCTCAATTGGCGCATATGCGCGCATGTACGCTTTACAGCCATGATCTTCTTTCACGGGTGGTAACGACGACTTACTTTTATTTGTCGGGTATACTTTATACTATGAAATGTTTCTCTATCAGCGATCACTTTAAGAGGTGACTGATGACGTCAACTGATTATTCATAAGATGTCTCGACAGCGTGCAAGACACTTGTTCACTGAGTAAGACGCGTTACTCGGGAGAATGATGTCGACGCGGAATGTTAACTCGAAACGCGATACAATTACAATTGGTCCGACACGGTACAAACAATACAAGACAAAACAAAAGACAAAAAGCAGCTCGACTGTGGCAGGAGAGGCAAGCGCGACTCGACATACTAATAATTCTCCTAACAGTAGTGCTCGGGCGAATGGGACGTGTCTTGTAGTTTCACGGATTCAGACGGCGTTCATTATTGGCCGCTTAAACCCACATGAGCTTTTCACGATCCACCGATGCTACGAACCCGGATCGGCAGCTTTACAGCGGCGACAACGCTTGTTTCACCCTTTGATACAGGCTTCCTCTGTTTTTCTCCACAACAGCTTCTTTACGGCAATAATCCGTTAAGCTGGCTCAGCTAGAGAACGAATGAATGCCGGGAGCCGGAAGCTCCTTGCGGATTCACGCAGGCCCGTTTGCTCCCCCCCCCCCCTAATTGGGGCCATGTCACCCGCCGATTGGCTCAATCATACAGACAGCGCGTGTCGCAGGTTCTCGCGGGCCGCGAATCCTTGCGTCTTAGAGCGCGCAATATAAATTTTTATGGACTCCTTTGTTGCATGAGTCCCCTAATTTCTTTGGGCTGATGCGGAAAGTTCTGGCCATTTCTCCACCGGCTCTATATCGGGGACTTATATCCCCGATTGGAGTTGGTACCGTTCCTTTGGCGGCCGAAAATTTTCGCTTTTCGTCGCACTCTGTAAGGGGTGTGCGATGTAATCAAGTTCAGGGCGACAACACATTATAAAACAAATATGAAATTTTACGACCTGCATATTCGGGCTTCTGAATAAGATGGCCTTCCCCATTCAATTTCATTTTTCCGCTCTTTTTGACGTGATCGTCCTCCTTCCAATGATGAGATGGCAATATCACAAAAAAAAAAGTCACCGAGCAAGGTCCGCTGAGGATTCTAAGTTTACGTGTGAGACTAACTAATACAGAATGAAGTTCTTATCAAAA
This sequence comes from Trachymyrmex septentrionalis, assembly GCF_001594115.1. Lineage (NCBI taxonomy): Eukaryota > Metazoa > Arthropoda > Insecta > Hymenoptera > Formicidae > Trachymyrmex > Trachymyrmex septentrionalis. The sequence goes on from NW_017305437.1 coordinate 157,013, forward strand.
GAAAAAAAAACAAAAACAAGCAAATGAGTAATTAGTGCACGTTCGCATGTGCGTTTGCATGCGCGCTCGCGTGCGCGCTCGCCCTCCGAGCCGGGAGGACGCAAAATTTCTCTGCCGATGATCCTCGACAGTGATGGACAAAAATTGTCACGTCACAATACATACAGACACATATTATAAAATTTTAATATTTCGTGTAAATATCTGCGTGAATATCTGAGCATGAGAAACTTGTATCTCTTTGTGTTACGTGTAACAAAAAGAGATGGAATAGTTGCACACATAGCTAAACGTATGTGCAATATTAATGTATTGACAATACATGTTACGTCCTGATTTAAAATGACTGATCTAAATTGAACATAAAAAATACTATTACGGCTGTGTATCGATGTACATACACTGTCAGTATTAAAAATCCATAGTTTACGTCTATTACAGATTTTCAGTGTTGGTAATATGTATCAGTAGACTTATCTCTTTAACAAAAAGAGGTGATGTAATTACACATATACAAGGTTTAAAAAGTATCGCGAATTTTGAATTTCCGCGGGTTACGTATATTCAATTTTCGATTTTTTTGTGGCGTTATGTTGGTACTCATGTCTCTCACTTATGCCGACAAGTTCGGCCATTTTGAATGTTCAGTTAATTTTTGACAGCTGCTTTGCTTGCACGTGTTTTGGCTCGTCTTCGATTTTTGCCTATTCCAAAAAATGGATCAAAGAATCTGTATCAAATTTTGTGTGAAAAACAAAATTAAGTGCGCGGAC
>NW_017305437.1:158113-169382 GCF_001594115.1 Trachymyrmex septentrionalis
GGCATCGAAGGAGGAGCTGAACAAGATCACAAAAAATAATTTTTTGAAGTGCTTCGAGGATTGGAAAAAACGTTGGCACAAGTGTATAATATCTGATGGGGATTACTTTGAAGGGGACAAAATAGATATTCATGAATAAATAAATAATTTTTGAAAAAACACAAAATTCGCGATACTTTTTGAACAGACCTCGTATGTGCAACATGAATTCATATTGCACATATATGTGTATTCATGTGACACGTTTTGACACATTATGTAACCTAAAATGGCATCGGATCACAAAAAATGCTACTACGATCGTATACAGGGTTGGCCATATTCGACGGAAAGATGTGGCAACACTGTAACTTTTGACAGAGATGTTAGATCGAGTAATGACGTAGCGCGTTTGAAGCGTCAGTCGAAGGAAATTTGTGCCATGGAACAGTACACGCCACGCGAACGCTCTCAGATTGTTGAAATTTACATTCAACAAAACAAGTCAATTGTTAAAACTCAACGTGCATGGAGAAAAATAAATAAAGTGAAAAGTGCGCCTTCCGCGAACACATTGTATCGTTTGTATGAAAGATTTTCAACTGGTGAGGCACTCACTAATCCCAAGCGTCCAAATAAAGTGCGACCAAGGCGATCGGATGATAATATCGCACTCGTACAGGCCAGTGTTCAGAGGTATCCAACAACATCTCAAACACGTCGATCTGAGCAGTTGGGCATAAAACGAACCACTTTACGTCGCATATTGCATCATGATTTGCATTTGTTCCCATACAAAGTTCAAGTGACGCAAAAACTGTTACCTGTCGATAAGCCACGTCGATTGGAATGGGCCCAACGTGTAATCGAAATGGCTGAAACTGACGAAAATTTTTGGCAAAAAATCATCATGAGCGATGAAGCTCATTTCACGTTAACCGGAACCGTAAACAAACAAAATTTTCGGTTCTATGGTACTGAAAATCCTCAAATCATTCACGAGGTACCTCTTTATGCCTAGAAAGTGACTGTTTGGTGCGGGATTTGTGCTGATATGATCATTGGCCCGTTCTTTTTCGAAGATGAAGCTGGCGAAACGGTTATCGTCAATCAGGAGCGTTATCGTGATATGATAAGTGATTTTTTGATGCCAATTGTTCATGATAATGGTATGGAGCACTTCTGGTTTCAACAAGATGGCGCTCCACCACACACAGCTCGAGCCACTATCAATTTTTTGAAACAATTGTTCCCTGGACGTTTGATGTCAAAAAATGGTGATTTTGAATGGCCACCGCGTTCACCAGATTTAACGGCTCCAGACTTCTTTCTGTGGGGCTATTTGAAATCAAAGGTTTATGTCAACAAGCCAAGGACCCTAGACGAACTTAAGACCAACATCCGACAGGAAATAGCCGCCATATCGGCCGAAACATTGTTCAAAACGATGGAAAACGCTGCAAAACGGGCACTACTCGCCATGCAGGCTCAAGGCGATCATTTAAGAGATATCATATTCAACAAATAATGTACACAAATCTCCTTGAACCATATTATTATAAATGGCTTTTACAATGAAAAGCAAAAAATGTGTTTTTTTTCCCATGATTAAAACAAAAAAACATCTTTCCGTCGAATATGGCCAACCCTGTATACTGTCAATAAAATCTGTATTTTACGTCACATATAATATATTACAGATTGTTACTACTGACAGTGACTTAGGTCGCAATCATATTTCAAATTGTGTTCTGTCTAAATGCTTACACACAACATGAGAGCAAATCGAGCAACTGGAAACGGCACGCGACTGGAAACAGCTGAGAAGGTGAGTGCTCATAATACTCGCAACACTTGAGAGCCTAAGTCTCCAGAGAGTGTAAGCGGATGGTACAAAATTTATTTTATCAACCTCGATCAAGTTCGGCCGTCACTCCAACATCTCCTTAAGTAAATAACAAAATTAGTACCACTTAGGTTACTTTTTAGTTTGATAGAATTTAATTATTTATTTGGTTATTTAAGACTATAGCGTTGGGTTTTAATTTTTAATTTATTACAATAGTTTTTTTCTGAGAAGTAATAATTTTTACAGAGAATTAAAACTGCCATAACTTGGGTTAGAATAAGAAGAATTTCAATTATAATAACTCGAATAGTCTTTTGAAATAAAAGGATATACAAGATACTAGCAACTTATTTCCTGGGAATGGAAGTGACTCGTTACTTGTAAATTTATACAGTTAGAAATTACTTTTTTTGGTAACGCTCTGGTAACTGCGTTACTATCCTTGATTGCAAAATTTCTATGCCAAAATATGCCAAAAAGTACGCATTTCTAATTCTACGACTGTGGCGTAGAATCACGTTAAACATAAAAATAACTACGCCAAGTTACGCGAAAGATGTAAAATAGCATTCTTGAATTTAGTTAGGCACACGATGTACGCCAAAGTACGTGCAATTAATAATACAGGCCCACAAAAAAAGTACCCTGTGTTGGAGTAGAAACCCAGCTATTTTTATATATTTGGAATCGCTGAATATGAATCTGACATTAAAATAGAACCATCCAGGGTAAATTTTTAATCTAGAGAGAAAGAAATGACCCATTTTTTCGCTCTAGATTAGCAATTTACCCTGGATGGTTCTATTTTGTTGTCAGATTCGTACTCAGCGGCTCAAAATACATAAGAATACCTAGGTCTTCACCCCAACATAGGGTACTTTTTTCTTGTGCGGCTGTGTAATCATTACTTCTTGAACGCATTTCTGTGCCAAATTACGCCAAACTAATTTTTATTTTTTTGTAGTGTTTCAAGAAAGTATGCCATTCTACGTTTTTTTTTATGTGGTATTACACTCTACAGTTGGGCACAGAAATAACTATACGTGTTTTTACATGAAAAATGTAAAATGGCGTATTTGGGCCTTAGTTAGGCATAGAAAGTACACCAAAGTACGCGCAACTAATAATCATTACTTCCTGAACTACGTGTTTCTATACCGAACTACGCCAAGCTAATTATTATTTCTTCGTAGTTCTACGAACTCCTCTAAACTGATTTCCATTTTTTCGTAAGTATTTGGTAAAAGTATGCCATTCTACGTCTTTCTACGCAGACTCACGCTCTACAATGGAATAATTGGGCACAGAAATAACTATGCCAAGCCTATCTTGGCGCTACGCGGTTGCACAAAAAAAATCGTTTCCCGAGGTACATATTTCTATGCCAAATTATGCCAAAGTACAATATTTATCTTTTAATTTTTCCGTTTGTAACTAAGTAAACCATTCTATGTCATTTTAATCGGAATTACTTTTACTCATTCGCGTGAGCATTATGCATCCCCGCCGACAGAGGGCCATGACGGAAATTCGTAAATTCGTAAGTAAGAACCACTTGGGAAAGTATATAAAAAGCACAGCATTTCGCATCTGAAGTGAGCCCTTATAGTTGGATTTTAATATTAAAGTATCTATGCAATGATGGAATTCTAATTCCATCATGACAGCAACGTGACAGCATCTTGAATTCATGCAAAATGAGTTCAAGATACCACCATGTTACTTTAAACAGTACAGTGTAAGTGTACCCGAAACTATGTTTAGGATAAAAAGGCGTGAATTTATGGCATAGAAGTAGAATTCTACGTCAAACTACTTCCATAGTTTATTCGCGTATTTAGGCGTAGTTTTTAGTGTAGTTAAGTGTACTTTCGGGCATAATTAGGCAAATTTTCTGACGTAGGTTGCCGTAGTTTGTCATTGTTTGGCGTTGTTTGGCGTACAAAAGTATGAATTACTTTGGCATAGAAGTAGAATTTTACCAAACTACTTCCGTATTCCAAACCGCGTATTTAGGAATAGTTTTTGACGTATTTAGGAATAGTTTTTAGTAGAGAGGGGAGAGGGGAGGGGATTATATATAATACAATAAATTACTTTATACAAAAGCTTTATTTTTAACATTTTTTCTTAAAAATATAATAATTTCCTAATTCTGAAAACTGTAGAATATGTGGCAAATTGAAATATTTATCTGATATTTATATTATAGAAGTATATATAGTATAGGAGGATATATCATTTTAATGGACGCAAAATATCTCTTGAACAGTGAATTTTAGAGAAAAATATTTCAGACAAAAGTTATACGATTTGGAACATAAGATGGTGCTATTGGTTTGATCTTGGAAAGTTGTTTGAAGATCACGTAAAGGTCATCATCAATTTCTTAAATGGAATCCCATATATTTCGTTACATATTCTTGTAAGTTATCTTGACAGCTCTCCAAAACATTATAATTAAGTTTATTTTCATTAAGTACTTTTCGAGTTATAAGGTTATAGCATCGTTGGCATTAAGCATTATCCAAGATATTCGAAACTTTTTGAATATTGTTCAGGATCATGACTTCCATTCTTGTATAACATTTATCAAGATCAAGGCAATTGGAGGTTGTATCTCTTATTTTTATTTTTACGTAGAAATGTAATTTTTAGTGTAAAAATAAAAATAAGAGAAACACTTTTTAATGATTTTAACTATGATCTTGACTATTATCCAGATCTTGATCCTGAACAACATTCAAGAGATTTTAGCCATCGATCGGATACTTTGGGTAATGCCGGCGACTGTAGCTTGCAAGCCTTATAACTCGAAAAGTATTTCATGAAAATAAACTTTAAATGAAACTTAATTATAGTATTTTAGAAAACTCTCGAGGTAAGCTATAAGAATATGCAATGAAATATATGGGATTCTATTTAAGAAATTGATGATAATCTTTACGTGACTTTCAAACCACTTTCCAAGGTTAACCCAGTAGCATCATCTTATGTCTCTCTTCAAACCATATAACTTCTGAAACATTTTTTTTTAATGCACTGTACAAGATAAATTTTAATGCGTCAATTAAAATAATACACCCTGTATGTACAATATGTATATACGAGTATATCATAGGAGTATAAAATAATTTCTGAAATACTTCGCTGTCAAGTGCCACAGCGTTCCTACAACCTCATCACATCATTTTACACTTTTAGGCGATATGTTAAACGTATATGTATTTCAATTTGCCACATACTTTACAGGTTTCGGAATTACAAAATTACGTTTTTAAGATTAATAAATTAAAACTAATGTCATTGTTGTATATTGCTTTATCAACATTTAAACAAAAAATATTGTAAAATACGTTTTTTCAATTAGGTTTTTAAATTGATATTAATTAATACTTATTTTAAACTGATTTTAAGAAAATAACAAAAAAATAACAAATAATTATTTTGTAAGTAACGGTAACAATAACGAGTTGCTTTTAAAAATCAGTAACAATAACTTGTTATTTTTTTGACTCAGTAACAAGTATCTGTAATTTATTACTTTAACAAAATAACTTCCCATTCCCTACTTACTCATAGAAAAAATTTTATTTACGTGTTACCGTAGCTACGTGTACAAGTCAGTACATCCCTGGTAGAAATTTGTGCAGTTTCACTTAGCACCCAATCAGTTACTATCTAGTACTACTGATTTCTCTTTATAATACAAAAATACTGCGTAGCAACTGGGTAAAATCAGTTAAAGTAGTTTTACTAGGTAATATTTGGATCAAAATTCTTTACAATAGATTTTGTACCAATACTAAAAGAGTAATTGTTCATTTTTTCGACCAGGTAATAGTTATGCAGTGCTAATGTGTAACATACATATTGCGATACGTGTACGTTTCGTATAGAAAATACTTGTTTTTATATGTAAAATTAAATATGTGTGAAAGTCATGAACACATACAAAAATATAGAGCAAAGAAAAAACTTGAAGAAATTGGACAGTTAATTGTATGTATAATACTATCACAAATATTTCAAATGAGGTTAGAAGCAGTAAATGTCATCAAAGATTAAAAGTAATAATGAATAAGCAACAGTTACACAGAAATAAAATATATGTAAATAGTAAAGAATTTTATATACTTTATTTATTTTACTTACGTTAATATAATACTAATTTTATTGAGTAGAATAATTCACAGATTATGTGGATCACATAAATAAAGTTACCTTTAATTGATTATTACAGAGCTTAATAAAGACGATTGTAATGAAATAGAGGAGTTACGGAAATGTTAGTATCATCTAGAATACTCATCTGCATAGTTAGTATTATCTAGAATACTTATCTGCACAGTAATAAATTATTACAAATATTAAGGCATAGATTTACTGCCAACACTTCCAAAATCTACAAAAACATTTTTGCATATCACATCTGCAATATATGAGGTAGAAAACATGGAAGACTCAGATAATTTCATGGATAAATTTACATATATAGGCCTTAAACAAGGATTACAATATTGTATAAATGTGATGTTGCATCAAAATCGTGAAAAGCTATTATTCAACATAGATGAAACTATACAAGAGCAGTAATAGAACTCTGTGGCTAATTTTATGTAAAGTTTATTTCAAATTTGATATCTACAAGCCTTTTACAATTGCTTTATATTCAGGCACAAATAAATCAAAAAAGCTTGAAGAATATTTATATAAATTTATATGTGAAATTTGTAATGTTTGCACGCTTAGGAAAAGTCTCGCAACAATAAAAGTAGACAGTTCCACGTCTATTACCATATATATTTCTTATATTTGCTGTATCAAAAATGCACGCTATCCTTGGCACCGCCATTACAACAATGGTCGGGAGTGCGTTCCCCCTTTGCTTACGCTCATCACGCCATCTCACACAGCGCCGCTCGGAAAGAAAAGAAAATACTATAGCAGCACTTCCTACTTCCAGTGATAACGACCACACTACAAAATTAATGAAGAACTACTTCTCAATCGATTAATTATCGAAGAAACACATTTATCAGTGAAGTTAAAAACCTTTATTTGTGATATCCAGCACTTTCGTATTTGAAATGTGTGAAAGGACACATTTCAAATTCATTTGATGATTGCAAAAGATGCCATGTAAAAGGTGAAAAACATGACAATATGACTGTGTTTAGATAATAATTGTACTAAACGCACCGATATAGAATTTTTTAATTTTACTGATATAAATCATCACACTAGAGTATTTGCACTTATTTATGAACCATGTATAAACATGATTAGCTATTTCGTGATAAATCCAATGCATTTGACGAAGGAGTCATGAAAAAATTATTAAGTTTTTGGATATATTGGACAAAAACCTAAAACTATCAAGAAAAAAATGAATCGATTGACGAACTAATTTGATAAGAAAATGGATTCCATATAAGTTTGATAGGAAATTTCGTAGCATTAAATATTTTGAGAAATATAAGATAGCAGAAAACAGATTCTTCTTGCTATACTGCGGTCCAATTGTTTTGGAAGATATCTTTGATCTTCAAATATAATCATTCCCTATTATTGCATGTTGCATATCATTTATTATCTACAAAAATAGATAATCAATTTATTGAATACGCAACACAATATTTAAACATTTTTGTTACTGTTGCTAAAGATTTATACGGGAAACGATTTATTACAATAAATGTAATTTATTTCACGTTGTAGATGATTAAAAATATAAATTGTCCTCTAAATTTAATAAGTGCGTATTGTTTTGAATCTCATCTTGATAAAATTAAAAATATTTTATGTAATCTTCATCATACTGTGTCACAATTCTGTCACCGAGAGTATGAAAAAAAATTTTATGTAGAAAAAGATGTCATTTTACCTCAAAAACAAGAAATTATAAAAATTCTAATAAAGACATTCTTGAAATAAAATATAAACAATATCTGTTAATGTCGAAATGTTCTAACAATATAATACTTTTTGAATAATGGGACTGTTATGGAAATAAATAAAATATTTTTGAAAGATAATAATATTTATTGTAATACAAAAAAATATGATAAAAATAATATCTCATATAATTATTTTTGCACTTCTATTCAATTATTTACATTTGAAATTAAACAAAACATTAAAAAGCAGAATGTTAATACGTGTGAATCAAATACAAGTTAATAAGGATGGAGATAAGTTTCAAAATATTAGGTTGTTCGGAAAGTAATTTCGTTTTTTCCCAACAGAGGACTTATTGTATTTTTTTACAGCCAACTTCACACTTAAGCCGCACAATCATTATATATTTTGACAGCTGATATAGCAAGGCTTGCTTGTGAAAAAAGTTCGATTGATTCTACGCAGTAGTTTTTGGTTGGTGCCCTATCAAATATGAAAGTGAAAAGCAGCATTTTCGGCATATTTTACTTTTTTACTATCGAAAAGGTAAAAATGCTGTTCAAGCAAGAAAAAAATTATCCGATGTGTATGGAGAAGATGTACAATATTAACAGGACGCCAGTGCCAAAACTGGTTTGCAAAATTTCGATCCGGCAATTTTGATGTTGAAGATGCACCACGTTCTGGAAGGCCAGTTGAAGCTGATGAAGACACAATAAAGGCATTAATTGATGCAAACCGGCGAATAACAACTCGTGAGATCGCTGAGAGATTAAATTTATCGAATTCGACCGTTCATGATCATTTGAAACGCGTCTGATTGAAAATCGTCTTTCATTTTCATAAGAAAAAACGAAATTACTTTCCGATCAACCTAATAGATAAACGGGCAAAAATATTTGTTATAGACCAAGCGGCGACCGTCGGATTATCTACCTGATAAGATGCTAGATTGAAAATGTGTAGATCGGTGACTTACGTCTGTAGAATATAAATTCGCAGGTCTGCTTCTCTTATTATGTCACCGAAAATGTCAAAAAAAGGTCAACTTCTGTACATATTTTCTTTGTGTAATTATCTGATAAAGTATCAAGATGATTTTTGTACGGAACGATAGAGGTGAATCAAATCATGAAATAAACGCAGATCTGCCCATCCTCAGACCGCCGCAACCCTTCGGCAGATCACTATATATGGGAATGTTTCAGTAACTATCCTACCTCACAAGATGTCAGAATAATTTTTTTTCGTTCGAAAGGTACAAATATTCACAATCGAAGTGCATAAGTCTGCCAGTCTTAAAGTGGCAGACCGAATTTTATGTAGCACGCATAGCGCACTGTCATCGCTGTTAAACGTAGTCATAATGCTATTAGCATTCTTTTAGATCATCCAAGCAGCGAGTGTTTACGGATTTACTTCGCAAAGTCTGCTGAACGCGACCAATATAAAGAATAAAATATTGTGTGTGCCACAAGAGATTTTTCTTAACAATAGAAAAGTGTTTCATTTGTGAATTCCACAAAGTAATCGCTTTCACGAGCAAAACATTTAATAATTGTGTTAAAATGATACGATATCGTGAATCGAAAGACTTGAAATATGGTTATATGAAATATGGTTGATATCAATCTATTATCTAGCGAGAATATAGGTTATCACATTGTGTACTATCAAAAATTAATGGTTGAAGAAGAAGTTGAAAGAAGAATTTGAAAATTTTCCATATAAAAATGTAAGTTATTTTGTTTACATATATGTTTAAAATTCTTTTAATCACGTGTTTAATCTGTAGGGTTCCTAGGTTTTTATTATTCTCTTAATCTGAATACTCTCTAATTTGTTTCAAAGTTATAGTGATGTTAATAACTTTAGATCCGCGTATATACTCGACAATTAAAGAATACGTCTGTTGTGGTTTTCAGATACAATCTGAAGTAAGGTCTTCTGTATCTACGAAATCAGATCAATTGAGACAAAGTGAAGAAATTCAAATGTCAAGAGCTGCATCAGCGATGGAAATTTCAAGCACTCATACTTTAATGATTGAAGAAGTATATTAGTTTCGAATTATTAAGTCCACAAATTATGTGTTTCATTATACGGTTTACATGATTTTTGTCGATTCCTAGGTTATATTGTTCTGAAATATTAAACTAGATAACTATGGTGAGTGCAAAAGTATTTGTTACGTCCAAACTCCGGAAAAATGAGTTTAGAGAGAGAGAAGGGAGTAGAAAGGATGGAGCGTGGAAGGACGGTCAGACTCTAGTCTCGCAGGTATTTGCCTGGAAGCAAACCGCAAGTCGAACGCACCCTTTTTATTGTCCGCTTCGGAATATGGGTCAACGTCTCGTGAAGACGCTATGACGCCTGTTTTCTACTGGCAGTGCGATCGTCGGTCCGAATTTCGAGTCAGGGAAAAATCCCTTTAACTCGGGAATGGACCACGTGCGAACATTGAAAGGGCAAGGTTGAATGATTACGAGGTTTTGTTAGGAATTTTAGAATTGAATAACGAGAACGAGAAAAATGATTATTAGCATTGTTTATTGTCGTTAACCCAAAGATTAGAAAAATATTCTAGCTTTTATTTATATAATAATAGGCATGTTTATTATAACTAATCCATACATTAATATAGTTACTAATGACGCTGCTGTCAATTCGGTATATTATAATTCGTTTTATGTACATTGCTTCCTCAGGGAATCAGATTTTAGGATTACGTGGGGACACAAGGTTTAATCTATTTCATGGATAGAAACGGAGGAAGGAGGGAAAAGATTATTGAAGAATTTGACTGGGACTAGGATTGCATGGGTGGAATTCGGAAGGAATACGGGGATACTGGAGGTTGAGGCTTGACCAGTGATAGCCTTACGGAGTTCCTGAGGATCGAAATAATGAGAGCCTATTGTGTAGGCCCCCTGAGGGATAGATGCGGTTGTAACCCGCGGGAATTGGGAGATGAGTGACTCAAGGATGTCACTCTCTAGGATCCGGAAGTAGGATCTAAATGGGGGTGGAAGAATTTCCTCTAAGAACTCCACGCTGTCCGTGGAGTTCGTCGGGGATGGACTTCTTCTGGGGGAAATTGGGTGGGATGAATCGGATTGTGGAGGAGTATCAGGAACGATTCTCTCCGTAAGTGCGTCCGAAAACGCGGATGAAGGAGATCGAGGGGGAGGGGAAGGAGGTAGCTGAGGAGGTGAAGGTGTTCGAGGCGGAGGAGGTATTACTTTAAGTTGATTAGCCGGCGGAGCCGGTGATGACGAGGATGGTAGTGGTGGTAAACAATCCTCGGCCGGACGACTCTGCCCTTGTGAATGTCCGAGGTACCTCTTGTACTCTTCGTCCAAGAGTCTCCGTGCCTCCCGGCAGGCCCGGCTTCGAAGCCACCCTTTGAAGGGACGGTTCGGGCGCGGCACTATAATTTGGTATCAATTATAGTGGTCTTTTATACACACACACACACACACACACACACACACACACACACACACACACACACACACACACACACACACACACACACAC
>NW_017305437.1:169482-175620 GCF_001594115.1 Trachymyrmex septentrionalis
GTGTGTGTGTGTGTGTGTGTGTGGATGTGTGTGGATGAGACTTACTATTGTTCTGTAGATGTGGGGCGGATCAAGCAGGCGAAATTGGTGGTCCCAGCACCACACGGGAGGTTGCCACTCGGATGTGGAGACTTTTGTTCAAGTCCCAAGGAGATGGAGTTGAACGAGAACGGTTCTAATTGCAAACCGGCAGAGTTTAGTTTGAAAATTTGACAAATAATACTGGCAACCGATCACTACTATCTTCTGACTGCTGACTGCCGAATGCCGTTCCTCGTGGATGGCCTCTCCTTTTATACTGGCAAGTTAGAGGTGCCGAGAGCAGAACACACGTGTGCTGCTGGGCCAATCCAGGATTAGGGATATCGGTTATAAAATGGGATACAGGGGTATGTGTCTAAGACAACTTTCGTCATCGACCATTTGCCGGATGTCCAATAAGTTCGAGCCACATGTCATTTATTGCTCACAGCTGCTGTTACATTTTACAATCCTAATCTATTTGTTCTTCCCGTTCCTCGGGATAAGGTTCGCCTATTAGGCACTTGGTTCCAATATCTAACCCAACGGTTCTGTCCCGAATGGGTTATTAGTTTAAAATGTTATTTGGCTCGTCGCTACCGTAACGGAAGGTCTACTGGTCACTAATTTTTTGTGATGACGAAAGTTTCTAGTCGAAGAAAAGAACCGTGGAGTCCGGACGTAACATATTCGAACAGAAAGAAATTTTTTCTAAAAGAGTCTTATTTGTAGAAAATAAATATTAATTAGCAATTTTATACAATGAATATATTCTGTTCTAATATACAGGCTTTGTGTGTATTCCTGATTTTAAAAGTTAAATTTTTTGAATGTACGAATACTTTTTGGGCGTCCAAACAATACAATTTTTAATTTTTGCTTACTTTTAAGATAATATATTTTCTATAATTAATGCACATCTTTTTGTAATATATAATTTTATTATGAGAAACACAGTTTATTTGATTTTTTATGAATAAATTACTAATTACACAGCAAAAAAATCGTCGATCAGATATCGAATTCACGTCGAAATTATTGTATTGATGTTGATTCGACATCAATTTGAGTCATTTCTCGCTTGACAATGTTTATTTTTTAAAAATAAGATTTTTAAATAAATATTTTCTCTGTACAAATACTTTTTACATTTACTGTATATAACAGACTTTCAACTTGTCATAACTTAATTATTACAATTTTATTTTATGATTTCTTCTAGACTGAATCAAGTTCTTTTAGCGCTTTGCCGAAAACTAATTACATGGAGATAGAGCAATTAGAGAATGTGCTCAATCTCAAGCGTGTCCACGAAACTTGGATAGCCAGCGTAACATATGTATTTTCTGTTTTCAAAAAAGAGAAAAAAGTAGGCATTTGTAGGGAATATGTCTCCATTTGTAAAACAGCTGTATTGTGGGAAAAAATTAAAGCGTTTGCTGAAACTTTGGATGATATCAAGTTACAAAATAAATTAAAAGATTCTAAATGATTTGCATATTATTATCTGTGTTACTTGCATTATAAAGAAAAATATAAAAAATGTTTAGATATGCACCAAGAAAGCAATTGGCATAAAGGCATTGGCACTGAGGAAAATTCCTGCTGAAGCATTTGATGCACTTTTTGTGGATGAAATTTGAAGGATGAAATTATTGAAAAAAAGAAACATATTTTACCTCACTGATTTATTCTAGCGATTCTACAAATCTCTGTAGAATTTAGTACTGATAGCTTATCTAAATATTACTTTGACAATTACACATCTCAACACTTACAAAACAAAATTCTATCTGTATACGATAATGTTATTGTTATTACAACTACAAAACGAGTATGGTCAAAAGAAAATTGTTTTTAAATTAGTTATAGATATAAATAAACTACTATATAAGACATTAATCCAAAAAACTACGCAAAAATCAAAATTATAAGATATAGCTTACGATATTCGAAACTCAGTTCAGAATATAAAGAAAAAAAACTTCCGAAACGGTTACAACCGGAACACATAATCAATGGAAAGTGTGAGATTTTTGCCACTTTACATGAATTTATTTCTTGTCTTGTGAAAGGATTTGATGTTTGGAGACAATTTTCAGAGGATGACATAGTTAAAATAAAATCACTGATGTCAGGATATCATTTACATTACCTCAAAGGGTAGAATCAAACCAGCAAAACATCTTATATTAGGTTTATCTATGAAATCTTTAACAAGTAGTAGGAAGGTTGTATCAATTTTAAATAAGTATGATCATTCTATTGCGTACTACTGTTGAATAATTAGAAACCGCAATGACATACACAGCGTATGAAACTAATAATTTATTATCACCTAGTATAAAGATTCAAAAAGAATTAAGCACAAATGTTGCATATGATAACTATGATCGTTACGTTGAAACTCTGAGCGGTAAAAACACTCTGCATGATACTGTTGGCTTATTACTAATTGTACATCAATTTTTTTACAAATGACATTCTAGATGTAACCATAGGAGATAATTCTATTTTTCTTGATGACAGCAATATTTCAGATTCAACACTTCGGAAGAGAAAACGGTTTGAACAAATTCCTTATAAAGTACAATCATATTATAGAAAAGCCACTGCTAAAACATCATTATCGCCTTTGACTATCATTGAAGAAGCTTTAAATGAAAGTATGGATTCTAGAAAAAAATGCGATTATCAGAGATCTTATTTGGGCTATATTATTGAATCGAATTTCCATCTATGTGGATCGGTTTTAATATTAAAACTATTATTAACAACAGCGAAATCCAAATTGTTGACTAAATCCAAATACTTGCCACAAATAAATTCATCGCCATATAATACTATTATCGAAACGATGAAGAATGCCAAGAAAATAGCAAATAAGTATGGTTAGTTCTATATTATTATAACATACGACCTGGCTATTGCGAAAATGGCCATGTAAATTCAGATGACAGAGCGTCCACAATTGGATGACATCTTCATAAATATTGGAGTTTTTCACATCTAAATGGCATTTTTTAAAGTTCTAGGGAAATACATAGATTCGAGCGGAATAATGGATATTTTGATTCAGTCGGAAGTTTCATCTGTTGGTTGAGTTAATCTGGTTTTTAGTTAATCTGGTTTCATCGATGGCAAACATTTCAACAAGTGTAAACGAATTGACACTTTATTATCAGGTGCACTATTAACATTACATTTTAATTAGTTTCTTGCTGAGGAAAATATAACAATTACAGAAGCTTTGACAGAAGATCTCATTAATTTGCAAAATAATCTAACTGAACCAAATCATTCTGTTGTTTTACGTCCAGCGAAGGATTAGAAGATGATTTGAAAGGATACAGAGATTCATCTAATCTGCGTTGAACGAAACATTTGGAAAAACTCCGAGGTCTTACATGCAATACATAGAGTTTATGAATGTGTATTTTAGATTTTCTCGAAGCATCAGGATTAATGATTATAACTTGTACGTTGACTCTTTATTTGAAATGTTGTAAATTTGCATTCAATCTTGCATTCAATCAACTGAATTACGCAAAATGGATATTGTTATATCATAATAATCTTATAAATTTGAGGGAAAATGATCGTGATGTTAGAAGAGTTCAAGCGAGGTGCTTTTGGTGTTAAAAGAACTCATGGAAATATGGCTAGGACACCAGTTGACTTCATTTTAGAGCAAACAATTAATGCAGATGCCGCTAATTGCTTGACGGGTATTAGTCATTTCACAAATTCCATTTCAGCAAGGCAGCGTTGGGCTTTCAGCCACGTACACAAATCACGTCTATAATGCTGGAGACAATTCAAATAACACGAAAAGACGATAAATCTTACGAGTTACAAAAGAATATAATCGATAAAGATAGAAAAGCACTAAACGACATATTAAATTCTATTGCATAAAACATTAATCCATTTAATTTAATAATAGATCGAAACAATTTATTTAATATTACAACTGTTAGAGCATCCTTCAAGGAAACTTACAACTTTCTATTAAACATAAACATATTAGAAAAACAACAAAAAGAAAAATTCATAGAAAAATGTCAATGATCTTGAACGCTTTGAAAAACCAATCAAATGTAATAAAATTCTTAATTTTGCTTCCGAAAGTCTTAAACGATTTCAAAAAAGTGGAAATAAATAGGTCTGGATCAAAATGAAGAGAGATATTTTCGGGAAATTATTGGCCATTACAACAGAAAAGAAAATTGATATGGAAATATGTCTGTCATACCCACTATCACCTGCTCCGCCAGCTTTCTGTCATTGCACAGAAGAAATGTATAAAACTGAGAAATCAATTCTTGCTAAAAAATTAATATCAAAAATTGAGCCTTCCATTCCGACACAAATAGATATCGACATAATAGATGGATTTCATTTTCTTCATTTATTGGGACCATCAGTACCACAAACTTTTGAAAAGATTTCGAAATTAAAAATAAAAAAAATATGTAATACGAGTGTCTTGCAAATACATATAGTCTTTGAGGTATTTCTCTTCGTCAATTAAGGATTACGAACGAGCCAATCGTCAAAAAAGAAAACACTTCATGTATGATTATTGGAGCAAAATAGGCCGTGATTTTTGAAAAGTTTAAAAAATTTCAAATTTAAAGAAGCCCTTGTAAGAATTTTGGGCGAACACTGGAGAAATAATGATATAAAGAGCTTAGAACTGGAAAGGATACGGGCAATAGGAGTCAAGCGCAGAAGACATAGCGCAAATAATATATCTATGAAATATATCTATGAAGTGTGAAACTTCTTTATTCACTAAAACGCGCTTACTGTTTCAGCTCACTTTTAAGACAACACAAATTAACATAATAAACTGTGAATAAAAATTATCTTATTATGGTGAGCTCCCCTATCTCGAGAATTTAAACGCCAAAAAAAAGGACGAAAAAAAGAAAATAATGGAAATATCAAAATAGAGAATATGAAAAACTAATTTATCAAAATCCTTAAGATTATAATTAATTATCCCGAAAATAAGGACGCTCACCCTGATCACAAATCACAAACTACGGTAAGTCAAGTAAAAGCGTGGTCGAGTTAATTTATAAAAAAATGTATTAAATAAAATTTTTATATACATATATGTATAGTACTCGATCAAATTAAAGATGCAATTATATTAGTAATGTGACCAGTCACCATTGGCATCGATAATTGCCTGGCATCTTCGAGGCATGTTTTCGACCAAATTAACGGCATATTCTAACGATAAGGTTCTCCAAATCCGTCGAATCTCGCGAGATAGCTGCTTTAAAGTGTAAGTGCGTTTTTCACGAAGCTTGTGCTTAATGTATGCCCACACATTTTCGATTTGCGTCGGGAGACTGCGACGGCTAATCCAGTGTAACTATGCCAGATTGCTGTTTCCACGGTACAGAGCTTGCTGCGGTGTTTGGGATCGTTGTCTTCCTGCAGAATCCAATCCTCATTTTTGTCGATGAACCAACGTTCGGCAGACGGTAATAAAGTCTTTTTGTACATTTTGAGCATTTTCTCGGTGTTCAGGTTGCAAGTAAACAAGTACAAAATGCCGAAACCCTGCTTTCAAAAGCAGCCCCAAAGATGCACCTTTACTCCATGTTTAATGGTTCGCTCGACAATTTTATTTCTGGAAGTTGACCAGGCTCGTTTGAGGGTACAACGTGCCCATATGGAACATTCGTCAGTAAAAATTACGTTGCTAAAGTCTCGATCAATGTTCTCACGTGCCCAAGTCGCTTCGTCACATGTTTTTCATTCAACAGAGGTTTCTTCACTGTGTTGCATCATTTCATGTTATTAGCCTTGAGATAAGTTCGAATAGTTTCATACGATATACGAGGTCTGACTATTAAATAACGAGACTGCTTAAGAAAAAGAGTTTTATTTTAAAAATTATTCTACAATTGAATGCTCCCCTTCAATGTACTCCCCTCCCCTCGCCACACACCGTTCCATTCGTTTTTTCCATTGGTCAAAGCAATGCTGGAAGTCTTCTTTTGTAAGAGTATTTAGGAGCTCCGCCGATTTTCGCTTCACCTTTTCCATCGACTCGAACCGGGTTCCTTTTAAGGCAGACTTGATCTTCGGAAACAG
>NW_017305437.1:176248-188653 GCF_001594115.1 Trachymyrmex septentrionalis
CGAAAACACGCGCACGAGATAGAGAATTCTCACCATAGGCCTCTTTCAACAACTTATAGCACTCAGTCGGAGTTTTTTTTAATTTAACGAGAAATTTCACATTGATCCGTTGCTCGTGTTTTTCGTCACACATTGTTATCGGCACGAAAAAAAAACAAGTTCGTTTCTAACCTCTATAGAAAAAATACTACTGCTGCGACAAAAACGTGTTTTCGTACTGGAATAGTAGACACTTCCAGCTATCCAACACTGCATTCGTTTCCCACCCTACCCCTCTAGGACGCCTTCTGCGCGCGCAGTCTCGTTATTTAATAGCCAGACCTCGTATCTAAATCTTCCTACTTCAATTTTGCTTGTCCTTGACGCAGTGTTAAGGCAGGATTCCGCGAAAACAGATTCACTATTTTTTTGTCCATTTTGCATATCGAGTCACGTTCCGGTAAATCATCGACATTTTTTGCCACATTATATCGCTGACTCACTTCTGTACGAATAATTTCGACTTTTTCATATAAATATTTAGCAGCCGCTAATTGTGACATTTTTGGACTTTTCGGGTGAATGCAGAGGAACACAACATCATACGTGATGCGTATTTTGTACTCATGGCGCTTAATGTGATTCTCTTAAGAAAGTTCAACGACAACTGAATCTTCCTTGATAGTGCATCAAGGACAAAGGTGCCCTCTATAGATTCATGATAAATTTAGGGCGATATCTTTTATTAGCTTTGAGTAAGACCGACCACGCTCTTACTTGACTTACTGTATATCGCAAACATTACTATGAATTATTCAAAAACCGGTTCTCGATATTTTTGGCCAGTCAGTATCAGACACAGTGAGTCACTTTTAGTTTTAGCTAGTATTATTGAAGCTTAATGAAAAATTTTGCATTGGAATGTTAATCAATTCTATGAAAGTTTAAAAATAATCAAAAATCACGGCAAGAAGACTCATTACGAACTCCGTGTACGAACGACATTGACTGACAGCGCGATGTCTTCTGCGCTTGACTCCTACTGTCCATATCCTTTCCAGTTCTTTGATTTATAAAGAGTCTTAGTTTGATTTGTAACACTGATAAAGAGCTTATTAGGAATAAAAAAAATACTCTTAACAGTGAAAGAATTATGTATGCTTTTGTACTCACAAGTCAATGAAATAGTCCTCAAAACACAAGAAGATGATTTCCGTTGTTATCATTAAGAAGGTGAAACAAGAATTATCTATCACATTAGTAAATCGAAACCAAATTCTATATTAACAGTTAAAGCTTCTGATATCGATATGATAATATTACTAGACAGCATTCATAAATTTTCTGATCTACAAATTTGATTAACTACGAGGGTCGTTTGAAAAGTCCGTGCAAAGTCACTGCTGATGGCACTACTGGCGAGTATCAAGGTTAGATTTAGTTAGTAGCATCTCTTGGAGGAACACACACCAAGTTACAGCCAGATCGGTCTATTTGTTTGTGTTTGGTATTCATTTGAATCGAGGAAGTCGAGGGGGGTTTGTTTCTGCAATCACGTCCTCGTTTCCATAAAATCTTTTTCCCGCCAGCCATTTCTTCATATTGGGGAACAAATAGTAGTCCGAGGGAGCCAAGTCTGGAGAATAGGGGGGATGTGAGACGAGTTGGAACCCTAATTCCATTAATTTTGCGACCACAACTGCTGAGGTGTGAGCTGGTGCGTTATTGAAAATCACTCGACTTCCTCGATTCAAATGAATGCCAAACACAAACAAATAGACCGATCTGGCTGTAACTTGGTGTGTGTTCCTCCAAGAGATGCTACTAACTAAATCTAACCTTGATACGCGCCAGTAGTGCCATCAGCAGTGACTTTGCACGGACTTTTCAAACGACCCTCGTACTTCATCGAAAAATAAAAACTTAACATATGTCAACTATACAGATGTTATGTCCAAGCTCCGGAAAAGGATTTAAAGAAAAGAGGGAATTGAAAGGATGGAGTGTGGAACGACGGTCCTCTTGTCTCGTAGGTATCCGCACAGAGTTGTATACCACGAGTTGATTGCATCCTTTTTTTATGTTCGCTTCGAAATATGGGTCAACGTCCCGTAAAGACGCTATGATACCTGCTTCCTACGAGCGGTGCAATCGTCGGTCCGAATTTCGAATCATAGGATACCTTTAACTCGGGAATGGATCACGTGCGACCTCTGAAAGGGCAAGATTTAATGACTACGAGGTTTCGTTAAGGTTTCTTAAAATTGGAGAACGAGAACGAGAAAAATAATTACTAGCATTGTTTATTAGTCAACTAGAAGATAAGAAAAATACAAGATTATACAATGATAGGCGTATTTATTATGATTAATTTATACAGTAATATGATTACTAATAACGGAAAAAAAATCCATAAAATCTACGCAAGTCTATTCGGTATACTATAATACATTTTATGTACATTGATTACTCAAGGAATCGGTTTCAGGATGGCGTGAGGACACAGGTTGGTTTAATTTATTTCATGGATAGAAACGGAGGAAGGAGGGAAAAAATTAAAGAAGAATTCCATCGGAACTAAGTATGGATTGGCGGAATTCGGAATAAATACGAGAATACAGAAATTTGAATGTTGGTTGGTGATTGCATTGCGGATTTCTTCAGGATCGAAATAATGAGGGCCGATCGTGAAGGCTCCCTCAGGGATAGATGCGGTGATAGTCCGCGGGAATTGACTAATGATTGACTCAAAAGTGTCACTCTGTAGGATGCGGAAATAGGATCTAGGTGGGGGAGGAGGAATTTCCTCTAAGAACTCTACGCTGTTCGAAGTTTGTCGGGGACGAAATTTCTCTGGGGGAAATTGGGATGAAAATGACCGACGAATCGGGTGTTAGCGGAGGAGTGTCGGAAAAGATTCGTTCCATCGAAGAACGCGGGTGACGAAGTTCGAGGGGAAGGTGAAGAAATTTGAGGGAGAAGTAAAGGCGTTCGAGAGAGAGGTATAATTTCTAACGGGTCGCGGTTAGGTAGAGCCA
Source organism: Trachymyrmex septentrionalis (assembly GCF_001594115.1). NCBI lineage: Eukaryota > Metazoa > Arthropoda > Insecta > Hymenoptera > Formicidae > Trachymyrmex > Trachymyrmex septentrionalis. The sequence goes on from NW_017305437.1 coordinate 179,266, forward strand.
GCGGAGTCGGTGACGAGGGTGGTGGAGGCAACTCGTCCTCGGCGATTCCGATCTCGAGAATCCCTGAGGTATCTCTGGAACTCTTCGTCCAGGGGTCTCCGCGCTTCCTGGTAGGCCCGGTTTCTAAACCAACTCTTATAGGAACAGTTTAGATGTGACATTATGATTTAACGAGAGTTATAGCGGATATTTCCTATATACGTGCGTTCGTGTGTGAGTGCGTGCGTGTGTATGGGTCAGTATAGAATTTACTGGTATTCTGCAGATAAGGAGGGATTCAACGGCCCGATTCCCTTGGCGATCCAAGCACTCCAAGGGGGAGAGTTGATTCTCAGATGTGGAGGCTCCGGTCGAGTCATACAGTATGGCTACGTGTTCATTTGGTTTTACGCGACTCAGCACTTTTACTAGCAGACCAGTAGAGTAATGTATGTTGATCAGAATTTAACTCGGACCGGCAAAGTAATGGTTGACGGTTGGAATTTGGCTGACTGTTGTTCGTGAAGAGCCTCTTTTTATATTGGCGAATTAGTGAGGCCGAGTGCAGAGCTCGCGGGTGTTGTTAGTCTAATCTAGGATTAGGATTAAGGATATCGGTTGTGAAATGGGATCCTGGGGTATTTGTTTAAGACAACTTCCGTAATCATCGACCATTTGCCGGATGTCCAATAGTTTAGAGCCACATGTGTTATCTATTACAGACAACTGCTGTTTTAGTTTATAACTCTTAATCTATTTACTTCTTCTGTTCCTCGGGATAAAGTTCGCCTATTCGGCACTTAGTTCAAATATCTAATCCAACAATTCTGTCCCGAGTGGATTATTAATTTAAAAAGATAAATTTTATTCGGCTCGTCGCTATTGTAACCCCCTATGGTAGAAACAAATGGTTTACCGGTATTATGTGTTAATAATTCTTGTGGTGATGACGACAGTTTTAATCGAAGAAAAGAACTGTGGAGTCCGGACGTAACACAGAATTAGCGAAGGTCTTAGGATCAGATCTATATCGCTCTTTGCCAGCATTTCACGCGTTGACAGGTTGCAATTATCCAACAGCCTTTTGTCATAAAGGTAAGACCAGACCATTGGACATTTTGGAAAAACAGATAGATTTACAGAAAATTTTTGCATCATTACAAAATCCTGATGATATTTATGATGTGAAAATGCAGAAAATTCAAATATATATCGTATAGTAGCTACAAGCTATCAAAAAGAGTGTCGATGTCGCTCGGTTTCAATTGTTCCAGAAGCTGTATGCCTTAAGCAGTCGTGAAAATTTTCTCAGTAACATAAAAACTTTGATTCGAGCATGCTGGAAATCGCTGATACAAAGAATCTTGCGAATCATTTATGTTAATTCCATGTGGCAAAATGCAACAAATTCTAATTATACAAATCTTCGCGCTGAAGATTACGGTTGGATTTTGAACGAAAGTAATAAATTAATATCTTTTTGGTATGAGAGTGAATCAATTTTGCGCGTCAACGATATTTTGTTAGAAGATAATGATTATAATGATGAAACATGTAATTACACTCATTAATGTTAACGTTTTTGCAGATAAAAATTAAAATTTTTAACAAATTTTACGTACATGTTTTTTATTCTTACATTGGACTGCACTACAACTCTCTTTCTCGCTTTTGCCAAATATCTATCTCTTTTAAATTCCAAAAGTACAATAGTTTAGCCACAGGAAACAAACTTATATATTAATGTAATGCAATGTGTTTGAACGTAAAACTTTAAGAGTTAAATCAATAGTTAGAAAATGTACGTTAAGTTAAACAAGTTTAAAACGTAACTAAATTAAATGTTACGTCCAAGCTCCGCATGTATGGAGCTGAGGGGATGAGCGTCACAGAATCGAATTATTAGACCAGTTTGGTCGTGTGCAGGCTCCGGACTGCAAGGGAGCAGTGGGGAAGGATTAATGCAAATCGGGAGGCACTTCGTCCTGAGGCTCCTAACGAGCTGGGAGTCGAATGGAGGACGAAGTAAAAACCTCAAATCGTGCTCCGCTAAACACACGAGTAGGACGTACTTTTAATTTAAAGGGCCCAAATTGGGTCAGTTTGCTGGGAGGGCGTAGTTTAACGCCAGATGTGCCAGTACGTCCGTATGCCCTGGCTTTCGGTTATAGAACTTAATCCAAGTGACCGGGGAGAGAGCGAAGTGCAACCGCGGGAGAGCTAACAAATATAAGGAGAGGTTTTATTAAGTTAACAAACAAAGGTTTAATTTAATAATACTATAATAAAAGCAATATTTGGTGATACATTTTTCTTAAATATAAAAATACAATCCTTTGGTTCTCTATTCTGAAATATATGGTCGTACGCATTTATGTATGTGTGCGTGCGTGCGCGCGCGCGCGCGCGCGCGCGTGTGTGTGTGTGTGTGTCAAAAGAGAGTTGCGGACGTTATTTTGAGTATGGAGAATTTGAAAAGAGGAAGGGAAAATCAAAGTTGTGTAGGGTCATATGATTGAAAGAAAAGAAGATCAATGGGAATAAAGAATAGTATGGGGATTGAAAATAGACAACTGGATCCCGCGATGCTATTACTCGGTCATTAGTGCAAGGGCTAAAGTAGGATATACATTCCAATAATTGATGGACGTTATGAAAGAGGAGAGGGAGGTGACCAGGGAGAGAGTAAGCGTCGGTTTGAATATAAGGAATTGAGGGGGTGGTATGCGAGACGAGAAGTTCTTCAATCAGGAATGGTGATACCGGATACAGAACAGGGGGAGGACTGGACGAGAAGAGGTCATCGAAGAAATCTGGGAACAGATCGGAGACAGGGGAGTAAGATATTTCTAGTGGTGGCGATAGAGTCGAGACTGGAGACTGAACGACCGGAGTCTGTTCTTGGGCCGATGCTTGAATTAGCGAAGATTGCTCTCGCGAGTTTTTCGCGATGTTAGAGCAGACACGGGCGATGAGTCAGCGCTTATTGTTAGTCCTCACTAGGTGACGATGACGAGGAACGGAAGAACTGCGTGAATGCAAAAAAATTTGATCGTCTTTAAAGTGGGACTACACAAGAAGAGAAGGGATCACTCAATGTACTGCAGCGAAAAAAACTTCCTATTCGGGGATAGCGACGTGTAGGGTGTCCGAGAAACCGTCGGAGAGGGTGCCATCGACTGTGGGATGCTGGGCGCCAGGTCCGCTTCGTCAATTTCGTCGATCAGGCAATGCCGTTGATCTTAAGTTGATCGTATGATTTTGCATTGACTCTACTAGAGAAAAAGAGCTTCGAGAATCGAATGAAGCCTTTTTCAAAGGTCTCGATTATAACTTCCCAAAACTCAGAGAAAAATCACCCTGAGGACCGCAGAACCGCGATTTTTATACTAATCGCCCTCGATTACTCAGATTTAGATTGGTGGAATAGGTTTCGATAACTAGTAGTAGGATTTTTCTTTCTCTCGGATTGGTCAAGATCTTGAAGGAGGTAAGGATGTTGATCGGAGTCTGTAGTGTGGAAAAATGTTCTCCTAAATTTTACGATCTTAAAATTTATGGGAAAACGCACGTGCAGTGCGTCAAGAAAGCGCACGTGCATCGTTGCCACGAGACCACCCAGAATCTGCCCTGAACGCGTGTCGCTTCTTAGATTTTGTGATCACGAATTCGAGAGAATCGTCCACGACTTGTTAAAAAATATCTTGGCGCCGGTATTACGCTTTCAATAAGATATTTATTATTATTTTAGCCACAGTGTCCTAAGGGTATAGACTCGGTGTCCTTTGGGTCTCGCCGCTCGTGCATCGATTTTTAGTTGATCTCGGAGCGACATTTACGAGGAGATACTCGATTCTTCGTTTTAGTTTTTAGTGTAGGAAAAGAAAATTTTTTAGTCTTCTCTAGACTATAACGCTCAACTTATGCGTTATTCGCAGCTGTCTTTTTATTTCAATATTCCAGATCTCCACGAAAGAAAAGAGTCCTGGGAGTCCGCTGGACGTAACATAAATTAAAATTAAAATTAACTTTTAATTTTTTAACTTAACTTTTTTATCTTTTTAACTAGATACTACTCAATTCTGCATAGATTACATTGTTAATAAATTATAAAATAGATGCATGGAGAAACATAGAGTTATTTAGAGAAGAGTTGAAAATTTCACTTGCGTTATATAAAATTCGGACTGCAGCGTTTTTGCAGCTACTTTAAGATTGGTAGACCTATGCACTTCGATTGTGAATATTTTTATCTTTTGAATGAAAAAAAAATTATTCTGACATCTTGTGAAAACGTTCCCATATGGGTAATTCTTTTACAAACCGAACGGATTTTGATGAAAATTAATCGGCATCTCTTCGATTTGACTGAAACTTTTTTTACGGATTCTATGTCGAAAAAAAAGAGATACGTGTCCGAGGAATTTTTTTTTATTTGCATATTTTCGATAATACAAGTGATCGAACATTTGAGAATGGCAAGTTTTTTGGCTTGGAGACTCATTTTCATAAATCCATAGGTCCGAATCTTTAAGAGCTACAAAATTTTCACCAATTGCACTTTTGTAGCTGAAGGACTGAACTGTAAGAAAAAAATTTTTTTTACAAAAAATACTAACAAATTTATATTGTTATTAACAATTTAATTGTTTAAATCGATTTTTAACAAACGCCCCCAAAACGAATCAAGTTTTTAGTATTTTTATCGCATTCTCCGTCAAATTTTACGTCAAAAACATGTTTTCAAAATATGATACCTTTTCAATTATTATTGTTAAAATATTAATTTATATAGCGCGTAACGGCCAAAAAAACGGTTTTTTGCTAATAAAACGAAATCTGTAACTCGTATCAAAAAAAGTTAAATGTAAAAGTTGTAGATAATTGACAGATCTACAACTTTTCTCGAAAATTTTTTTTGACATAACCTCAAAATTTTAAATTAAATTGCAAAAAATGTTAAAAATCAGCTTTGTAACAATTATTTCTTGACAATTTGCATAAAAAAAAGTTTATGGGTAATTAATTTCGAATCGAATCTCCTGACATGTTAGAAAACCAATCTTGATTGAAAAAAAATTATTATCAAGCTTTGAAAAAAAAATCTATCCAGTGCGTCATGTAATATCGCCCTGTTGGTTGTATTAGCCACCACTGCCATGAAAGACTTTGATAAATAATAATAGATCACTATGGATTACGGATCTCACTTTAGGCGGACTTCCCCGCGAAATTTTAAAAATATGCAAAAATTAAAAAACCAATATTAAACCAAAAAACCATTGGAGAAATAATTATGAATGCTAAGAAACGAAGTTCCAAAAAATACATAATTTCAAAATATAAAATAAATCCCACATGTCAAAGTTACGCACTGGATGGATTTTTTTTTCAACGCTTCATAATAATTTTTTTTCAATCAAGATTGGTTTTCTAACATGTCAGGAGATTCGATTCGAAATTAATTACCCATAAACTTTTTTTTATGCAAATTGTCAAGAAATAATTGTTACAAAGCTGATTTTTAACATTTTTTGCAATTTAATTTAAAATTTTGAGGTTATGTCAAAAAAAATTTTCGAGAAAAGTTGTAGATCTGTCAATTATCTACAACTTTTACATTTAACTTTTTTTGATACGAGTTACAGATTTCGTTTTATTAGCAAAAAACCGTTTTTTTGGCCGTTACGCGCTATATAAATTAATATTTTAACAATAATAATTGAAAAGGTACCATATTTTGAAAACATGTTTTTGACGTAAAATTTGACGGAGAATGCGATAAAAATACTAAAAACTTGATTCGTTTTGGGGGCGTTTGTTAAAAATCGATTTAAACAATTAAATTGTTAATAACAATATAAATTTGTTAGTATTTTTTGTAAAAAAAATTTTTTTCTTACAGTTCAGTCCTTCAGCTACAAAAGTGCAATTGGTGAAAATTTTGTAGCTCTTAAAGATTCGGACCTATGGATTTATGAAAATGAGTCTCCAAGCCAAAAAACTTGCCATTCTCAAATGTTCGATCACTTGTATTATCGAAAATATGCAAATAAAAAAAAATTCCTCGGACACGTATCTCTTTTTTTTCGACATAGAATCCGTAAAAAAAGTTTCAGTCAAATCGAAGAGGTGCCGATTAATTTTCATCAAAATCCGTTCGGTTTGTAAAAGAATTACCCATATATGTTATAATATAATTATAATTTAGTTTTATTTTATTATTAATTTTATTATTAGTTTTATTTTATTTTATTATTTTATTAGCCATGTACTTTTATTATATATTGCTTGTTCCTATTGCCTAAACTTTTCATTATGCCTAAACACACTTATACTCCTTGCATAATGCGAGAGAATAGCGATGGATATAACACAGAAATAACCTATCAAAAATCATATATTTTAGTTCCAGCAAACGAGAATGGATTGAAATAAATTGAAATGGATTCAGATTTTCAGGAATATTGATTCACGAATGTCAAAATGAATGGTTTTCAATTCTGAATGCATTTTTATTTATTTATAGGAATTGCATAGAGCATATCTCTATGCCTTTCAATCTAAAAATAATATTAGCTTTTTCTGTGCATAAACACACAATTGTGAATACTGTTCAATTCGAAATTTTGGAAATGCAGTTTTTCAATCCAATTGCATCCAATTAAATCTAATTGAATCCAATTGAATCCAATTAAATCTAAAAAAAAGTATTCGCTATTTAAAATACGCGCATTCGGATAGAAAAAAATTTCAATCCATTTTAATCCATTCTCATTTTGCTGGGGTATACAGTTACCAATAGATTATTCCTATATTTGAACAGTTTTGTTGTTCAATTACTAGACAAAAGTCAGTACAACTGCCCAATAACCAATCGTAAACTGCATTAAATTTCTATCAGGGATGTAAGACATTTTTCTAGTATTAAGAGGACTGCAATCTTAAATCTAGCACTTTATGGTTATATAAATACGAAATTTCTTTACTTTGTAGAACATCTTCTTGAAATCGTATAAATAAAAAATCCTTTTATACAGAATAGCTAAACGGCAGAATATTTTCTTTTTGAATGTATTATTTTGTAATCTGACCTATTTCATCCTCCCCTCTTTGGTCAAAATTTTTACACTTATGAGTAAATCTATTCACTGGGCTTAAATAAATCGTTTATATGAATACACCAATGCAATGTAAAAAGCGCTACTTACAGTAAAAGTTAGATGGTAAACTAATACATATAAATATCTGTATTTTAAATGAAATGTATCTCAACCAAAATAATATGTGTTTTGCAATAAGTTTTTTACAAGTTTTAAACTACTAATTAAATTTGTAATATTATTATAATATTTCAGATTAATTGTGTTGGAAGTCCGGAAATAATCGACGCGTATTTATATTTTCAAGATGAATTTTTTTGAGTTATATATACATACATACATTAATGTTTAACTTTGAAATAGGCGCTTCTCGTACTAAGTTTATGTAAACATATTTTAAATATGAGATGTGCAATATAAATACTGATAATAAAAATAGGGGTAATGCAAGTATTCAGGTAATGGAACTACTATTTCCATCATGAAAAAAAAAAGTTGTTTGAAGTGCTACTGCTATTGGGGAAAGAAGAATGCTCGAAGACCACAAGCCTCTGGGTTTGCAGGGCAAAGCAATTTTTCTTAACGTGGCCTTGTGTGACATTTATAAAACAATGGGCGTATTAATATAAAATCATTTTATGCATTTTTTAAATATTATAATAAATATTCACATATTATGAATATTACAAAATCTATTTATTTCAATTAATTAATTTAATTATTTACAAATTGTAATGGAAATCATAAAGTTTTTAAAAATGTACGTTACAGATTCGACAGAAACTTAGAAACTGATTATTTTGATTGTTTCAGTAAATATATTGTTAAGAACAGCAAGAATAATTTTATTATTGTTTATTTCAAAACAGTAATGGCGCAGTTTCTGAATTCTTCTTGAAGATAATTAATAAGAAAGTATTGTATTCTGAAGATAACGGAAAGTAACGTGCATGAACAATTGCATTCATAAATTGTCATAATTTTTAGTTATTTGCTTTCTAAATTCTTAAGATTCACTCTAATTAATAGAGCATTTTTTATTTTTGTAAACTTATTTCGTAATTAATATTTATTTTATTAATATTATTTTTATTATTTTTATTTTTAAATGTATACTATGAAGAAATTAAAAATAAATATTTTACTACTATTTTTAATTTCTCAGATTATATCCATGTTTCAATACCTTTTATTTTATTATTTATTTCATTTTTTTATCCATCTCGTTAATGGCAATTATAACTCATTATAGATTGTTACAATTATTTGAGTAATAACAAACAAAATCCATTATGCGAGCGTTTCTAAAACCAAAAATGATGAAGGATTGCTTATTTTCACGACGGAATTATATTAATGGACCAAAAATTTACGTCGCGATTCAGCAGAGCGGCATAGCAATTCACATCATTTGATCACTGCGTAAGCTCAACGTAATATAGGCGACATCTTCTCGTCTTCGACTGTGTGTAAACACATTTTAAACGAACGGGTGGGAAATCGACGTTCACCGAAGCATCGTCATCATTGTCGTCGTTGGTGATGGTGGTGGCGGCAACGTCGCCATGCCAAGCGTACCTCGTCTTGTTAGTCAAATCGCGATCGTCGTTGCGTGATCATTCCGCTCGTTGATATACAAATCTCGGCACGCGCGAATCCACCTGCGTACGAAAATAAACTTCGTGGAGAAGTAAGCAAAGATTGGCAACTTGTTCCGATTATATGTTCTTTGCCACGATATTACGCTTTGCAACTTTATAACTATTTTCTTTATAAATCCATAATAAAGAAGAAATACATAAAATTTCAATTCATAATAAATAAATACTGTGTAAATTGTTTGTGTGTACGTATGAATATATATATATATATATATATATATATATATATAGTATAAACATATATATGTACACACACATACACACGACGCGCACGCGCGCGCCACACACACACACGCACGCATGCGCGCGCACACACACAGTGACACAACAGTGTAGTCAGCAGTTCTCTGAAAAAAAAACTAAACGTATTAAAAATTAAAATTATATTTTAAAGTACATTATACATTTATTACAATGTATTTACTCAGTTATGGCATCCAGTCTGCATCATTATCATTAATTATAACTTGTCATCATGCTTTTCACGAGACATGCTTTTTATAAAATTTTTACAAATGTAAGAATTTAATCGATCGATGGATTGGCCTTCTCAATCATGGAAAAGATCCGATAAAAAATATCAATTATTAAAATAAAGCTTTGGGAAACAATATATAAATATGTTAGTTAATGTGAAATAATAAT
>NW_017305437.1:188962-197635 GCF_001594115.1 Trachymyrmex septentrionalis
TGTGTGTGTGTGTGTGTGTGTGTTCACAACTAAATAGTATTCATCTGATTTCGTTAATTGTACATGAAGAGGGGGAAAAGAAGTTAAAAAAAAGGCTACTAAAATTTCCTACATTTATTGTATGTAGCAATCCGCTACAAGGCGTCTGGTGGATATCTGGTTATTGCATCTCCTGATGTGCTCGGAATCTGCCGTTTGAAAATCTATAGTAAAAATGTTTGGGAGAAGAGATTCGATGGAAATATGGAACTGAGAAAAAAGAGAAGACACTGAATGGAGATGGTAGAAGTAGTAAAAAGAACGGGGAGGAGGAACTTCGGCTAAGAACTCCACGCTTGAGTCAGCGTGAGAAGCGGGACGAGAAGAAGGGGAAGTGTAAGAAAATATTCATTCAGTTAATCGTGACGAGATGGATTTGGCCGGGGAAGGAGATTGAAAGGGAGGAATTCCTACGGGATGAATACTAATTTTGTTATCATTATTATTATTAATATTATTGTTAGCTACACTATTAGCGTTAGCCTTATTGCTATTACTAATGTCATTGTTTATAAAAGTTATGCGTTTCGCGGGTTTCCTCCAGATTCATTCTTGAAATGCCAACGTTTCGTGAACCTTGTTCGCTTCATTAGGGCGAGGAGCAGCCTGATACTGAGCTGTTCTTCCGGGCCGTTCCTTTTTATATTGCGCTACTTCTTGGAGTAAAAGAAGAGAATTGTGGGAGAGGAGGGAGTGGGAAGGGGGGGGGGGAATTGATCAATCTTCAATAACCGGAAGGATGATTTTCCATATTTTATTTATGTTGTAGTCATTATCTCTATTTAGATTGTTAGGATGTTTTTATATCTCCATGGCTTCTCTATACTTTCTTGGAAAGTATGAAGTAATGTTGGCTATTGTGGTCGCTTTATCAAATTGTATTTGATGTCCTGTTTCGATGTTGTGTTCTGATAATGCTGACGTGTTTTAACCTGACATCATGTTGGTGTTCTTTTATCCGTAGATTGACCATTCTCCCGGTTTTAATTAATAAATCAAAATATTACAATACTAATTAATACTAATAAATACTAAAAAAATAATACTAATAAAATTTTAGTTTTATAGAAAAAATTTAATAATTTATTAAAGTGTGGGTTAAAATTAATTGATTTAGAAAAATAATTAAATTAATTTGAATGTGTAGAAATTTAATTGATTAGGGAAATATTATTTTAAATTAATAAAAATAAAAAATAATGATAAAATAAGTAAAACAGGAAATGTGTATAAATTTAAAGTCGAGAGATATTAATTTTAGGAATTAAAATAATTAGGTTCAACTGTTTAATAAAATCATAATTTTTTGATTATATATATATATAATAAAAAATATTTTCTGCTCAAATGATTAATAATATTTAAATAGCTACATGTTGGCTTTTACAAAGGTAACATAATAAATTACTTTCTAATTGTAAACTGGAATGAATGTACCTAGGTATGAAATTTAGGCTGTCTTAAGTTAAGGAGTTGAATTTAGTAGTTTAAATAAAAATTTTTAGATAATATTATGAGACAAGGAGACCCTGTAGAATTTTATATATAGATTTATTATTGATAATAATTTATTTTAGTTAGATAAATATATATATATATATATTTAGTTGGGAGGATTGTTAAATTTTATAAACTTTAATTTGAAATAGAATATTAATTAATATAATCAATGAGGGGTTTTTATTTAAAATTAAGCAAGAATTAATTACCTTAGGAATAACAGCATAATAGACTTAAAAAGTTCATATTGATAAGATTAATTGCGACCTCGATGTTGAATTAAGAAGAAAATTAAATGTAGTTTAATATTTAAGTTTGTTTGACTTTTAGAATCTTACATGAGTTTAGATCGGCGTGAACTAGATTGGTTTCTATCTATAATTAAATTATAAGTATTTGTACGAAAGGACTATACATTTATGAATTCTGACATTAAAAAAAGATTAATAGAGGAGAGCATAAAAAAGATATTTATCATTATAAATTATTTTAGCAGATTAGTGCATTAAATTTAGAATTTAATATTAAATATAAATAAGATTGATATATAGGTAATAATTTTAGAATATGTTAGTTATATAATATTGAATTTAATTAGGTTAATTATTTAGAGTTGAATTATTGATTGAAAATCCGCCTAAAATTCATATAACTGTTATGTTTCCAAATATGAAATGGTTGATATAAGATTGGTGATTACGGTAGCACCCCAAAAAGATATTTGACCTCAAGGAAATATATATCCTAGGAAGGCTGTAATTATGGATAATAAAAAGATAGAAACTCCTGAAAGTCAAGTATTAGTTAGATTATATAAATTATAGTAAATATATATATATTTTGTCTAATATGGATGTATATACAAATAAAGAAGAAGGAAGCTCTATTTATACGAATGTTATGTATAATTCATCCGTTAGGTACGTTTTGAATGATGTGAATAATTCTATAAAATGCAATATTAATATTTGGACAGTAGTGGATAGAGAGGAATAATCCTCTAATAATGTGAATTATAAGAAATAGACCTAGTAAGGAGTCGCAGTTTCATCAGTAAGAAATGTTAACAGGGGAAGGGAGGTTAGATGTTTAAGAGAGAGGGGAAGAGAGTGTTTAATTATTTTATTTATTTTATTCATAAATTATTTTAATTTTTATAAAGTTTTTTTATTTGTGTTATTAAATAAAATAATTAAGTATATTAGATAAATAGTAGAGAAAAAAGGGCGGAGCAAATTAATAATAATTAAATTTATTATAATTATTAATTAAATTATGAATTGTTAATTTTTCATAATTATAATAAAAGGAAGTTTTAACTAAACAAATTTTAATAATTATAAATATAGCTATGAGCAAAAAAAGCATACAAATTAAAGTAGTATTATTATATGAATATAAATAGATATTAAAAATGTTTTCAAATGTTCTTTTATTTGTATTAATTAAAAAATTTATGTTAGTAATATTAGAATTTATAAAAGATATGTGAAAGTGCGGGGGGAAAAAGAGGGGAGATTTGGGGGATATTTTTAAAATTTGTGAAAGAGTACCGCTTAATTAAAGATGTTTTACAAATTAAATATATCTTTCTTTATTCAATAGTATGTACAGAAGTACTTTGCAGCGCGTGTGAGGTGTGTGTGTTAGTATAAGTTATGTTTCTTCCTCGAAATTCTCAGTGTCGCAGTCGATCCCGAAGAGCTGGCGTGACAGCCGTGGGTTAATCCTCTTTCTCTTCTTTCGTCCTGATGTCTTTGATCGTGCGGGAGTCACTGGCAGTCGGTGGCCCGATTTCTAATTCTTGCAATGCTTCAGATAGCGGAAACGACGATAGTGGTAGCTTCAGGGTGCTCATGCTCGTCTGCTTGTGAAGGCAGGTTGTCGTCGCGGATCCCTGACGGAGATATTCTTTTGCGGAAACTCCAGTGTATTATCAGCCTCCACGGGAGGAGAGTAATCTTCTTCGTCGAGCGGCTTTGCCGTCTTCTTCGTCGGCAGATGAGTGTGCGAGGGCTATGCGAGGGAGACCGGAGCGGTCCCGGCGACGCTTTCGTGGCAGTGTGTACGCCTTCTTGTTTCCAGGAAATTTCCCACAAAGGCGCGGATAAGGCTTGCTTCGCAAAGGCCCGGAGCTGGCTTCGCGGGTAAATGCAAAGGCTCGAAGGTGAGCTCGCTTTGCGACCCCCAAGGGGCTTTCACAGGATTACGTCTAATCCTAGAGTAGAGGCTCTTGACGAGCTCATTCTAACTATTGTGAGATGCTGAAGACCTCCCGCAGAGCCCTACTTTTTGAATGGTGAACCATTCTTGCGCGCGAGTTGCTGCTATGCCGCGTGGTCCTCTCGCGGCGGCGGTCGGAACTCATGCCGGGCGGGCGTTCGGTCAACGTCAAGCGCAGCACCGGGCGAACGACTCAAGGGCGGCGCGGTGGTATTTTGATTTGTGACGCGACTCGATTTGTGGTGTTTCTAAGCCGCCACAAAATTATAAAGATATTTATAAAGAATGTTAAAAGGAGTATGGGTTTAGTATAGTAATTATTTTCTATATTAGAAATTACACTTGTAAAATATAAAAAAATAATAAGAAGGCCTCTAATTAAGATTAGAAATGTAATAATTAAATATATGTAGTTTTTTGATCAAAATGATTATACGAGGGCAAGTTCGTAGAAATAATAAATAATCAATAAGTTCGTCGAAAATCTGTCAGAGAGCACTCGCAGTGTTATGTCACATTACTTTTTGACAAGTAGCATTTATCAGCTGATTATTGTCAAATTTTGAGCAGAATTCATCGCGTAGTTTTATTTCTGTAGACGATTAAAACCAACAACCTTTGTATTTTTTGCGGAATGGAAAAAAACGAGTTTCGTGCCGTGATTAAACATCTGCATATGAAAGATTTAACGCCGAAAGAAATCAAAGCCGAGTTGGATAATGTTCATAGCACATCTGCATCAGCGTTTGTGACTGTATATGGATAAATGAATTTAAACGTTTGGACAATTGGATAAATGAATTTAAACGTGGTTATACATCCACATGTGATGCACCTCGTTCGGGATGTCCAATTGAGGCTGCTACGCCAGAAATCATCGATAAAATCCACGATATTGTTTTATCTGATCGACGAGTGAAAGTGCGCGAGGTTGTTGAGGCTACAGACATATCACATGGCACAATGATTTCAATTTTGCACGAACAATTGAGTATGAAAAAGCTGTCGGCAAGATGGGTGCCGCGTTTGCTCACTGTGGACCATAAGTGCGACCGTGTGACGATTTTAAAACAATGTTTGGAGATGTTTCAACGTAATCCAAATGAATTTCTGCGTCAATTCATTACTGTAGACCAAACATGGATTCATTACTTCACACCCGAGACGAAGGAACAGTCAAAACAATGGACTTCACTGGGTGAACCAGCTTCGAAGAAGGTAAAGTCCGTGAAGTCGGCCGGAAAAGTGATGGCCCCAGTTTTTTGGATGCACGCGGTATAATTTACATCGATTATCTTCTGTCGAAGCAAATGATCAATGGCGATTACTACGCAGATCTTATTGAACCGTTCCAACAACATTTTAAAGAAAAAACGTCCCCATTTGGCGAAGAAGAAAGTGCTCTTTCATCAAGACAATGCACGGGTTTACACGTGCCGGCACGGATGGCCAAATTCAACGAATTCCGCTACGAATTGCTTCCTCATCCAGCATATTCGTCAGATTTAGCCCCCTGCGACTATTTCCTGTATCCAAACCTGAAGAAATGGTTCGGAGGAGACAGATTCACCACCAGAGAGCAGTTCATCGCCGAAACAGAGGCTTATTTTGAAGGGTTGGACAAATCATATTATTCGAACGGCTTGAAAAAGTTGGAGAATTGTTGGATCAATTGTATCGAGCTGAAAAGAGACTATGTTGAGAAATAAAAATGAATCGATCAAAAAAAATGTGTTTTTACTATGTTTTTCTAAAAATTTATTGACTTGCCCTCGTAGTAAAAATTATAAGAGAGTAAATAATTAGGGAATTAATTATTGATCTGATGTTAAAGAAATTGGTTAGAATAATGAATATAATTTAAAAAATTAATAAAAAAAAGGTAAGAAAGATTATATTAGAAAATTTAGTCGTAAATATAAAAGTTAGTGATTAATTATAATTTAAAATAGTAATTTAGAAATAAAGATTAAAATCATATTTATTTTTAATTATTTAGTTTGTGGGATAAGCGGAGGGGGAGGGGGAAGAAGAAGAAATTGAAGAATAGTCTAATTTTATTTTCATTAATTTAAATTTATTAATAAAATAAAAATGTGAAGAGGAGATGGGAAAATTAATGAATTTGAGAGATCAAAAAATAGTTTAAATAAAAGAATATTAATTTTGGAGGTTAAAGGTATAGTATGTAAGAGTGTAATTTTTTTATTTTTTTGTTTTAATAAATTAAATTATTTACATCTTTAATTTACAAAATTAATATTTTTTTATGCTAAACTATAAAACATTTTTTAAGATATAATTTATATACAAGTTTTTTAAATTTCTTTAACATTATTAGTGTTAATATATAATCATATGTTAATTATATTAATGATGGTTTAATTATTAGTAGTAAATATATCATTAATTATATATATTATTATAAGGCAGATAGGGATAGAATTTTATTTAATTTATTATCTAGATCTTTTAGAGTTTGTGAAAGAATATTAGGCTTGGGGTCATTAGTGGTAATTGTTTTAGAGGTAATGATTTGTATCATAAATTTAATTTTAGAAAATTTAAAGTAGGTGATTAGGGGCGTTAAAATATGATTGACGGGTCGGGGCAATAAAATAAGTTCGGTGGGGGAGGGGGATGCTTAAATGAATATTTATTTTAAAGCAGTTAGGTATCTTTGGCACATTCGGAAAATTTGACAGTTTTTACCCAAAACTTTAGTCCAAAATCTCATATAAAGCATATCTCGACAATAAGCTAATTAATAATAATGGAGATTGAATGCCATAACTAATTAAATGTATTTTAGTGAATATAATGTATTTTTAAAACAAAAATTTAACTTTCAACTCGATTTCATTCAAAGAACTGTTAACTATGATGTGATACTGACTGTATACATATATATATATATGTGTGTGTGTGTGTGTGTGTGTGTGTGTGTGTGTGTGTGTGTGTGTGTGTGTATATACGAGTATATATACGTGTATAGTTACACAGGATGTTTGGAAAATAATGGTAAATCTTTTGCATAGAGGCAAAATGGACTAAATTGAGAAGAAAAATCCTCCATTTTGCAATTTTTCGCAATAGTTAACAAGATATTAATTGCTAAAAATTGCCGAAAATTAGTCTTCAATAATTTTTTACTCAAATACTATCAACTTTACAGAAAAACTTCAAGAGACAAAAATTGTTTATTTAGTTTTTATATAGTTCTAAGAATTTATTCAGAACTTTTTAATACCGTATTTTCTCATGTTGATAGAAGGAAATGTATTACTAAAAAGTTATAAATAAAAAATTCTGAAAAAATTCATACAATTCTATGAGAAGAAAATAGACAATTTTTATCTCTTGCAGTTTTTGTAAAGTTGATAGTACTTTAGTAAAAAATTATTGCAGACAAATTTTCGCTAATTTTTAGCGAAAATTCGCAATTAATATTTTGTTAACTATTGCGAAAATTACAAAATGATACAGAACTTTTCTTTTCAGTTTAGTCCATTCTACAACTATACGAAAGATTTATCATTATTTTCCAAACACTTTGTATATATATATATGTGTGTGTGTGTGCACGCGCGCGCGCGCGTGTGTGTGTTCACACGCGCACGCACGCACG
This sequence comes from Trachymyrmex septentrionalis, assembly GCF_001594115.1. NCBI lineage: Eukaryota > Metazoa > Arthropoda > Insecta > Hymenoptera > Formicidae > Trachymyrmex > Trachymyrmex septentrionalis. Next base: position 196,353 of record NW_017305437.1, read on the forward strand.
AAAACGCGCACACGCACGCACACACACACACACACGCGCGCGCGCGCGCGCACACAGGATGTCCCATTTTAAACGACGAGTTCAAATTTCTCTTGAAAAGTACGTTTTAGAGAAAAATATTTTAGACGAAAGTTTTGTGACTTCGAGGGGGATATAAAATATATCATTGATTTGATTTCGAGTGACGGTATCAAGATCAGAGCAAGATTACTTTAAATTCAGATGAAACTTTCTACTTTATATTGTATATTCTCATAATTTACATCGAAAGCTTTTCAGAAGTATAGTAAACTATTCTATATAGTATACAATATATAGTACAGTAAACTATATTTTTTTTTAAGTATTTTTCGATTTATAAGGTTTGAAAATACAATAACGCCGTCGGTATTACTCAAGATATCCGATGATAAAAATCTCTTGAGTGTTGTTCAAAATTATGACATGGATAACATTTGCCAAGATCAACGCCATTGGAAGTTATATCTCTTATTTTTATTTTTGCACTGAAAATTTATTTTTATGTAAAATTAAATAAACATTGTTTAAGAGGTTTTAATTATCGGACATCTTGGGTAATGCGCTCTCTTTCTCTCTCTCTTTCTCTCTCTCTCTCTCCTCTCTCTCCCCCCTCTCCCTCTCCCTCTCCCCCTCACCCTTTCTTCTCACCCCTCCCCTTCTTCTCTACCCCTCCCTCCCTCCTTTCCTCTTTCCGCCTCCCCTCCCTCTTCTCTCTCTCATGGAGATGGTATTATAACTTTGAGGCTTTAAAACTCAAAAGGTACCAAATGAAAAATAGTTTAATATAATATTTTGGAAGCTCTCCAGGTGAGCTACAAGAATATGTAATGAAACATGGAGGGTTGCATTTAAAAAATTCAAGGTTATCTTGCTCTTACCTCGACAACGCCATCCAATTAAACCAATAATACCATCTTATGTCTCGAAGTAAAAAAAAACTTTTGCCTGAAATATTTTCCGATTTAATGTAGTGTTTCTGAAATATTTCAATGGATTTTTTAAAATGCAACACTATATATATAAGGTGTAGTAAAAAGAAATCTATTATTTTTGCATTAAATTGAAGGCTTTATTTAGCATAGTTAGAATGATCCGATTTAGGTCAAATATGCACCGTTTTGTTCGATAACTTGTTGCCATTTTGAAGGTAATTTCATTATGCCTCTCTCATAGAAACCCTCGTCCCTATTGGCAAAAAACTGGGACAGTCGATTTTCACAAGCTTCTCTTGAGGTGAATTTTTCACCAGCAAAATCATTCGC
>NW_017305437.1:198591-212781 GCF_001594115.1 Trachymyrmex septentrionalis
TATATATATATATATATATATACATATGTGTGTATATTTACTTACAAAATATAAAATGTTTATTTTTTTAAAACATTGATTTACATACTAAACGAATAAAATTCCAAATTATTCTAAAAAAAAAATAATTACATTTATAAAACATTTTTAATTGGTTTTAGTAACTGTAAACTCAACTGTTAAATGTTTTTAAATGTGCATTTTGTGAATCACATTCTATATGTTAGAGGAAAATAAATTAATTTTTTATAGAGGAGGACATATATAATATATTCTCTAGGAAGACAAGAGGTTAACACATAAAGCATGAAATGCATTAATGATTTGCATAAATGTAAATCAGTTCTTATGTTTTTAAATAAAATGTCGATGGATTACACAAGCCGACATAAATTTTGACCCATAAACGGCAGTAGGGGAAGTTATCGAATGTGTACTGGTCGCCTAAATCGTACCTCATCAATATTTTATATCATTACTTAATATAGGCAATATTTAGTAATAATAATATAAAATAAATAAGAAAAGAGTAATACAGACAAAAATATATAAATAGCCTATGTCATGTTTTATGGATATTAGCGGCATTAAAAAAAAGACAAGTGTATTTGATATTAATTTTTAATTAACTTATGTAATAACTAATAACAACACAATCATCTAATTTTATTATAAATTTTTGTATTTTTATAAAAGATCTGTAGAATATATTCACTGCATAAACATATTCGCAAACATCATAAAGATTAAATCAATATCTTTACAAAATCAACAAAGTTTCCTAAATCGTACCGTCACAAAATAAGACTAATTGAAGATCTTCAATCAGAATCTTTTGTTTCGGTTGTATTGTCGTTGAACAAAAAAAACAGCTTACACTATTTTTAATATTATTAATAAATTTATCAGTTGTGGAGAAGATAAATTAAATCAGATGTCACAACATGGCGTAGTATATAAAATAACTTGTCATGATTGTGACGCAACATATGTAAGCCAGACGAATAGGAAATTACAAATTCGAGTTTCGGAACATTGCGGACATCAATAAAAAACGTGTCACTCTTAGTCATCTAGAACTATCGCATTACTCACAATCACGATTGGAGTAATGCGATAACGTTAAGATCCTTGATCGTAAATCTTATAATAGTAAGAGGATGATCTCAGAAATAATTCATGTCAAAAGCAGCATAGATTAAATAGACAGAACGACACGAAATCCCTTTCCGATATTTACTTTCTCACATTAGAACAAACATGACCCCCCCCCTCCTGTCTCCTAGAAGTCATTTTCCTCCTTCCCGATTTTCTATGTACTTTCCCCCCTTTCCTATTTCCCTTTTTCTATCTTTAGTTTCCTTAAATACGTCTAGATTTGTTATTTCAAATTAACGATCACTTGCTATGTATCACTCTTATGTAAAACTGCTCATTTTCGAACAACAATTGCAATTTTAACGAACAAACATGGTTGGAGGCGTTACGACTACCTTTAGTACCCTATACTAGAATTTGCTTTTGCGCCCTATCACAAGGATTTTTAAGTTTCTGAAGCACCAATCCACCGCCAACGGAAACAAACTACAACAACTAAAAAAAAAAAAAGGAATTTCTACCAATTTGCATAACACGGATACGAATACAATAAATTTCATATTTTCTTTTGTAATAATATTTTGATGATTAATGCAACATACTATATATTATATTATCATACTATTATATTTTCTGGCTTAGTTTTTGAAAATATTCTGATTACGTCTTCAATTGTTACGCAATCAACAGTGATTACGTAAACGAAACTGTTTGCCAATTCTTTTTTCAATTGATATCATAGCTAAATCGCAATACTTTATTATTTTTAATTTTGAAAAGGATGCCTCTGCAGTTGCCACAGACATTGGCGCAATTAATAAGATCTGTAACGCTATTGCTGTAACGCTATTGCTATTTGAAAAGATTTCCAAAAAATCACTTTTAGCTAATTTATTTAAAATATCAGGTAGAGTTTTATATTTACAGGAGTAGCGGTAGCTATTAAAATTTTGTACCCCTCCGCGCCCTACGCTGGAGTGTACCTGCTCAGTACCTTCTAACGCCTCCAAGGATGTGCATTCATATTTAAGCATTTATTTCTTTTAACAAAATTTTTATTTAAGACTGAATCCAATTATTATTCTACATTTTAAATATTAATTTCATATTCTTGCTAAGGAGGGCTCCAAAGAGAGTCGAAACGTTCAAAATAAAGAATCAATCCAATATCTGATCATTGATTGTTCACCAAATAATTGCTCCGTTTATCGTTGCTGATTCTCTACTATGTTTTTTTATCTTTTTGTATTGTTTAAAATTCGAGAGTCTTAATATAATTATTGTTATTAAATTTATCATATAACCATGTTTTTTTATTCGTTTTTTTTAAATCTATCTCAAAACATAACTTACTTTTACTCTTCTTAATACAAATTTAGTTTATTATATGACTAGTCATTTCAATATATATTTTTTAAAATCTAACAGTCAAATTATATAATGATACACATGGATTAGATTTTCCAATGTATGAGATGCACATCACTATTATAAGAACATCCATCGCTTTCTTCCTATTACTTCGCTTTGTTACCAATAGAAAGAGTACTATTAACACTGATTTAGCCGCATGTACGAAAAAATTACAAGTAATCTCCTTCTTCAGCATGTGTCTTTATAATCAATTTTCTCATAAAATCGATTCTACGTAGGCCGCTGGAAAAGTTTCTGCAAACAATATGAAAAAAAACATGTAAAATTCGGTAAATGGCTTTATTGTTTTTCGAAGTATTCGCCTTTAAAATCGATATATTTTTGCATACGTTCGAATCAATTTTCAAAGCATTTTTCCACTCTAAGGCTCTCACTTCAGAAATTAGTGTACGAAATGTTTCAACAGCTTCAGGCGACTCAAATCGCTCACCACGCATCTTATTTTTAATGTTTGAGAACAAAAAGAAGTCATTAGGTGATAAATCATCGTGAATACGGACAATGAGTAATCAATTCAACATTATTATTGCATAAAAAATCAATGGTTTGACGTGCTGTGTGACAGCTGGCGTTGTCATGATGAAGGATGATGCGACGATTTCGGTTTGTTCTACGCAATTCATTTATGACTTCTGGCAAACAAATTATTGTATACCAATCAGTATTTACACTCCTTCGGTCCTCTAAAGCCACGGTTGTCACATGTCCGGTATAACCGAAGAAACAAGCAATCATTTGCTTGGCAGCACTGCGTGAACGAACAACTTTTGTTGGTTTCGATTCATTTTGAAATATCCAAACAGTGGATTGTTGTTTACTTTCGGGCTCATACGAATAGATCCATGTTTCGTCCCCAGTAACGATGTTGTAGACCAAATTTGACCAACCTCGGTTGAATTTTTTGAGCATTTCCTTGCTCCATTTAATACGAGCCTGTTTTTGAGCTTCGGTGAAATTGTGTGGGATCCAACGACTGCAAAGTTTCCGTACGCTCAAGTGATCATGTAAAATCGTATGTATTGCTTTCATGTCAATGCCTAAGGGTGCCTGAATTTCGCGGAATGTTATATACCGGTCTCGCTCAATCATTTCACGCACAGCATCAACATTAGTGGCAACAACAGACGTGGATGGACGACCTTCACGGAATTCATCACTAAGAAAGGTACGTCCACGCTAGAATTCGCAAATCAATTATAAACAGTTCTATTGGATGGTGCTTAATCCCCAAAAGCCAAATGAAGTTGATCGATGCATTGTTTCGAAGTTAGATTACATTTGGAATCGTAAAAAATCATTGCCCGAAAATTTTCACGCGAAATTTCCATTTTCTTACAAAATAACTTTTTTCAAAATACTATACAAACAAAACTAGTTGTCTTGGGTACAAACTGTCAATTGAATTAGAGGTTAAAAACGTCTAATTTTACGGATATGATAGTAGTAGAACGTTGGCGCCACTGGAAGTACTACATTGCAGAAACTTTTCCAGCAGCCTATAATATTGGGTGGTCCGGAAAGTCCGGATTTTTTCATTGATTTTTCAAAAGTTTGTTTATTTGTTGCGAAATTTTCGTTACGATTATATCATTCGCTAGAGCAAAGTTTCAGCTTTAAGAATCTGTTTTTTAAATTGCGATATGATGATTTTTATCGGAGTTATGAGCAATCGAAATCAGAATGCTTCTTTACTTAACTCGCGAATAACTCAGAAACAAAAAATTATAGGAACATTTTTAAAAAATGATTTTGTAGGGAAAGCTTTAAGTTTTCACGATGGGTAGTCGAAAATTTTCGTAAATTTTTTTTGGGCACGTGAGAGACCCCCAAAGTGAAAAGAAAATTTTTTATCTTTTTCAGCTCGTAGTTTTTGGTATGTAAAAATTATCAAACTCATATAAACTTAAAAAATGTGATAAGCTTTTAAAAGTAGAGATTTCAAGCTTTAAAACCCTTTTTTTAAATTTAAATTTCGTTCATTTTTGACGAAGGTATCGTATATACAATTTTTCATTGTAAAATCCGCACGGACTTTCCGGACCACCCAATATATATTATTTGCGCGACGTCTTCTGCGCTTGACTCCTACTGCTTGTATCCTTTCCAATTCTTTGATTTATAAGGAATCTTAGTTAGTTTGATTTGTTGTATGGATACATAAGTTTGTCTGTTTCTGCTCTGCACCACCGACAAAGTAATTCATGATTTTCTGCCAGTACTTCGGAAATCTCTATTCTTCTCTGTCCTTTGAGCTGACGTTTTTTTTCATGTCTTATGGATACTTTAAAATTACTAATCTTGTGTTACGTCCAAACTCAGGAAAATGGATTTAAAGAGAGAAGGATGGAGTGTGGAAGGACGGTCAGACTCTTGTCTCGCAGGTGTCCGCCCGGAAGCAAATACTGCGAGTCGAACGCACCCTTTTTATTGCTCGCTTCGGAATATGGGTCAACGTCTCGTAAAAACGTTATGACACCTGTTTCCTACGAGCGGTACGATCGTCGGTCCGAATTTCGAGTCAGGGAAATCCCCTTAACTCGGGAATGGACCACGTGCGAGCTTGTTAGGGCAAAGTTTTAATGAATACAAGATTTAATGGGGGGTTTCAAAAGTGAACGAGAGCGAGAAGAATAATTACTAACATTATTTATTTTTATGTATTATAATTACTAACATTACTTATTTTTATGTAATAACAAACTCAATCAACGGGCGAAGTAAGAGTCAACCACATTTTTTAAATTTTCATAAAATTATATATTATATTAAACGCGATGAAGCATCACGCCAAAAAAAAATTAGACTATAAACTAATAAATTACAAGTTACAAGTTTCGGCTACCGGTTTGAGCCCTCTTCAGACATTAGTACAATGAAATTAACAGGACAAAATCAATTGTCGCAAGTATTCGTATATTCAGAATAATCACAGTTCGGGTGAGTCTTGATCTCGAAACATAATTTCCGTATGGTTGAACAGTCAAAAGTATTAAAATTGTCATTGGTGAAGTTCTAGTTATTATAATAAAAAGGATAAATTAAAAACAAAAAACGTAAACCGACAAATACGCATAAATACAATAATATAAAAACGAAAATCCAACAAAATTAATAAAAAATTATTTCATAAAAAAAAACTCACCAGAAATCATGTGTAAGAAGTTTGAATTAATATGTCCAAAAAGAAATAAAAAACTTTTGAAATATGTACAGAGAGAAGGAACGCAGATATGTAAAACAGACATTATGTATCGATTATCATGTACGTTCAGTAGTAAGGATCAACACAGACTGAGAGAGGAGACGGGCTGTTCGTAACCGATAGTCAAACTCTATTTATGATTGGAATATACGCTTTGTGGAGGCCATCGGTATCAGTCTGCAAATTGATACCATTCTTTTGTTTCTTGATGTTAATCATCTCTGAAACTAAACGTCTCCGATAGCTGGGCTCTTCATCTAAGATTTCGACCTCATCCCATTTAAATTCGTGGTCGAGTTGTCTCCTATGCTCCGTTATTACCGATCGTGCCGACGTGTTGTGTCTAATGTGATTGCGATGTTCTGCAATCCTTGTCTTTAATTTTCTACCTGTCTGTCCCACGTACGTAGCGTCACAATCACTACATGAAATTTTGTACACTACGTTGTTCTTTGATGTGTGTGGATGAACATCTTTGTGTACTTTGATGTATTTTTTGAGTTTGTTCGGACTATGGAAAGAAACCCTGATGTCGTTATTGTTGAACCGATTGAACTTTTCTGTGTGGCGCGGGATGAACGGAACCGTAAGCCAGGACACTGATTCCTTCGCTTCGACCTTGTCATTCATACTGTTCTGTGTTATGTGTCTATTTCTATTCAAGTTTTTAATTCGTAGGTTAATTGTGTCAAATATAAATGATAATGGGTAGTCATCATAAGCACGTGACGGTTATATAACAATTGGCGCTATATTGTCTAATTTGCTATAATTAATCTATACACACACATTCTAATCTATTAAATAAATTCCGCAACAGTCTATTCAGTGTGCGCTTTATGTCAAGTAGTCGGGTGAGTCGGATGGGTTCTGATCAATCTATTTCATGGATGGAAATGGAGGAAGGAGGGAAAAGGTTATAAAAGAATCCTACTGGAATGGATTGGCGGAATTCGGGAGGAATACAGGGATACAGAATGTTGAGGTTTGGTCGGTGATGGCATTTCGGATTTCTTCAGGATCAAAGTAATGAGGGCCGATTGTGTAGGCCCCCTAAGGGATGCGGTAGTAGTCCGTGGGAATTGGGTGATAAATGACTCGAGAGTGTCACTCTCTAGGATGCGGAAGTAGGATCTAGGTGGGGGTGGAGGAATTTCCTCTAAGAACTCCACGCTGTCCATGGAGTTCGTCGGGGACGGAATTCCTCTGGGGGAAATTGGGATCGACGAATCGGATGATTGTGGAGGAGTATCTGGAAAGATACTCTCCGTTATTGCGTCCGAAAATGCGGATAACGGAGATCGAAGGGGAGGCGAAGGAGTTTGCGGGGGAGATGAAGGTGTTTGAAGGAGAGGAGGTATAACCTCAGACTGATTAGCCGGCGGAGCCGGTGGTGATGAGGGTGGTGGTGGTGGTAAATGGTCCTCGGCCAGATGACCCTGTTCTCGTAAACTCCCGAGGTACTTCTTGAATTCCTCATCCAAGAGTCTACGTGCCTTCCGGTAGGCCCGGCTTCTAAGCCACCCATTGTAAGGAGTCAGATGCGGCACTATAATTTAGTATAAATTATAGCGGATGGTTCTTGTATATATGTATATATGTGTGTGTGCGTGTGCGCGTGCGCGCGCGCGCGCGCGCGTGTGTGTGTGTGTGAATGGGACTTACTGTTGTTCTGCAGATGTGGGTGGATCTATTGGCCAAAATTGTTGGTCCCAGCACTCCACGGAGGACTGCCGCACGGATGTGGAAGCTCCGGTCGAGTCGCACAGTATGATTACGTTTCACTCGATTTTACGCGACTCAGCACTTTTGCTGGCAGACCGGTAGAGTAATATAAACCGGTAAAGTATGTATACTTATCGTGGACTGGTAGAATAACGGTTGAAGGTTTGAATATGACTGGCAGAGTAATGGTTGAAAGTTGAAATTCAACTGGCAGAGTAACGGTTGGAGGTTGAAATTATGACTGACTGTTCCTCGTGGAGGACCTCTTTTTATGTTGGCGAATTAATGGTGCCGAGTGCAGAGCACACGTGTGCTGTTGTTCTAATCTAGGATTAGGATTAAGGATATCGGTTGTGAAATGGGATACAGTGATATGTGTCTAAGACAACGTTCGTCATCGACCATTTACCGGACCATTGTCCAATAGTTTAGAGCCACATGTGTCATTTATTATAGACAACTGCTGTTTTATAATTCTAATCTATTTATTCTTTCTGTTTCTCGGGATAAAGTTCGCCTATTTGGCACTTGGTTCGAATATCTAATCCAACGACTCTGTCCCGAGTGGATTATTAGTTCAAAAAGATAAATGTTATTCTGCTCGGCGCTATTGTGACTTCTCGTGGTAGAAACAGATGGTCTACCGGTATTACTTATTAATGATTTTTATGGTGATGACGAAAGTTTTTAGTCGATGAAAAGAACTGTGGAGTCCGGACGTAACACTTGCATACTTTCCATAACATCATCGGCTTTAGGCAAAGTTTGTTAATAATCTAGCCTAAAAGAATATATAGTTGCATTCTTTACCCTTTAACGGTAAGACATATACCAGTTTCCGAAATTTTGGAATTTTTAAAAAATAACGCGCATGGCAATTTTGTTGCTTTATGAACGGTTGCATATATTTTATTTGTCTAAATTTTATGTTGCAATAATTGCGAGAAATACAATAATTGCCTTGTTTTTTTTGTCAAAATATGATATTTCTTCAGGAAACATGCTAATCCAATCTTTATATAAAAATAGAATAGTAAATTCCAGAATTTTATCGCGTGTAGAGTCTCGAGCGAAGATGCACTATTTTCTAAAAGCGTCAGTTTTGAAATATGTTGCGAAAGTTCTTTATCTTATCTAAAATTCCAAATCGATACTTTGTAATCATATAAATATATTTTGGTTTAATATCATTTTATTAATACTTTATTAATCTGTATATATATTTTATTGGATATCACTGGTTCGTCATGTTCCAATAAGTCTTTGTAATCAGATGATATAATATCCAACAAATGTTTGATGTGTTTGGCCATTTCTACAGTAATAAAAATGACATACGGAAATACGAATAATGTCATCGATATGGTAATAGACATTAATTGACTAATATACGTTATTATACGTACGTTCAGAATGGTTTTAAGACGCCGTTTTCAGTAACAATATATAATATATTATGTTGTTTTCTTTTTTCTTTCTCTTTTCTTCTTTTCCCTATTTCTTTTTGTTTTTCCCTCTTCTTCTTCTTCTTTTTTCTCTTTTTCCTCTCTTCTTCTTTCTCTTTTCTTTTCTTACAATAACCACCGAAATACCGTCGATTGTCGTTTACACGCTTCCAAGAAATACTTTTGAATGCTGCGAGATCCTACATGTGTGCTTTGTCTTTTATTTCACAAATCGTGCATGATTGATATCATACTGTGTGTAATCTGACAAATTGGAACAGGTCCCTTCTTTATTCCTGCACCGTGTGCACTCAGGACAAGAAGATGTTGAACTATTATATATATTCATTTAAATAAATTAATTTCAGAAATTATAATTACGATACACTGCACGGTTGACTTTCAACGCAATCAATCTGAAATATTAATAACCCCTAAATTTTTCAAATTTAATTTTAAAGAACTGTAATAAACTTATTGCAAAAAATATTGACCGGGAATCGAATCCGGATTTCTGAAATTAATTCATTTAAATGAATATATATAATAGTTCAACATCTTTACATTCAAACCATAGTGGCGCTTTGTATTTAAAGTAATTAAGACTAACCCTTCCTTTTGTGTTCCAATCGAAAACTTCTTGTCCTGAGTGCACACACGATGCAGGAATCAAGAACGAATCTGTTTCGATTTGTCCGATTATCTACAGTGTGATTAACTACCCATTATATCATGTCATGATAAGTGTCATCATAAGCATGATTTATGAACTGAAAGACAAAGCACACGTGTAGGATTTCATAGCGTTCAAAAGTATTTTGTTCTTTAGAAAAGTGTAACAACAATCGAAGGTATCTCGGTGGCTATTATAAGAAAAAGTGAAAAAGAGAGAAAGAGAAAGAGAAAGAGAAAGAGAAAAAGAAAACAGAAACAAGAAGAAAGAGAAAGAAGATGAAGGTGGGGGGGGGGGAGCGAGCATAATATATTATATAATGTCATCGAAAACGGTGTTTTAAAACCGTTCTGGACATACATATAGTAACGTATATATTAGCCAATTAATGTTTATTATATCAATGACATTATTCGTATTCCCGTATGTCATATTACTGTAGAAATGTCCAAACTCGTCGAAAGTTTGTTGGATGTTATTCTATCAGATTACAAAGACTTATTGGACGAACATAGCGAACCAGTGATACCCAGCAATAAAATATGTACACAGATAAATACAGTGTTAAAAAATGATATTAAAGCAAAATATATTTATATGATGATAAAGTATCGATTTGGAATTTTAGATAAGAAAAAGAAATTTCATAACATAGATATTTCAAAACTGAAGTTTTTAGAAAATAGCATCTTGTCTCGGGACTTCTACACGCGATAAAACTTGAATTTATTGTTATATTTTCGAATAAAGATTGAATTACCATGTCTGCTGCAGAAATATCATATTTTGATAAAAAACAGGATTATCAGTGTAGTGTGCAATTATTGCACACTACAGCGTATAATATTAGGTTAAGTAAAAAGTCATCGCGTTTTTTTTAAAGACATTTATCAGTAAAAACCGCAATTACTTTCTTACCAACAATATAAATATATCTTGATAGAGTAAAGTTTCAGCTTTAAAAATCTCTTTTTTAAATTATACGATACGACAATTTTTAATGGAGTTATGAGCAATTAAAGTCAAAATAATTCTTTTATTTAATCCGCGATAACTCAGTAATCAAAAGTCGTAGGAATATTTAAAAAAAACGATTTTGTAGGGAAAGTATCAAGCTTTCACGATAGGTAATCGAAAATTTTCTCAAATTCGTTTTGGACACGTTACAAATCCACAAAGTGAGAAGAAAATTTTTCGTCTTTTTCAGCTCGTAGTTTTTGGTATGTAAAAATTATCAAACTCATATAAACTTAAAAAATGTGATAAGCTTTTAAAAGTAGAGATTTCAAGCTTTAAAACCCTTTTTTTAAATTTGAATTTCATTCATTATTGACGAAGATATTGTATATACAACTTTGAGCTAAAAAATACGCGATGACTTTTTACTTAACCTAATATATTCTGTCTCATTAGACTCGTTGTTTGTTCATTATTAGGCTATTGCCTGGAGGTTTTTAAAAGAAAGAAATTAGTTAGTGATCTTTTATTGTTTTATACGATCATTTGGCATAAAAGGTAAAATCGCGGAGTGCTACTAAATAAAGTAGTGTGTTTTGCAGATACGTTGGCTGCTGGAAATGTTTCTGCAAACAATATGAAAAAAAATATGTAAAATTCGGTAAATGGCTTTATTGTTTTTCGAAGTATTCGCCTTTAAGATCGATACATTCTTGCATACGCTCGAATCAATTTTCAAAGCATTTTTCCACTCTAAGGCTCTCACTTCAGAAATTAGTGTACGAAATGTTTCAACAGCTTCAGGCGACTCAAATCGCTCACCACGCATCTTATTTTTAATGTTTGGGAACAAAAAGAAGTCATTAGGTGATAAATCAGGTGAATACGGACAATGAGTCATCAATTCGACATTATTACTGGATAAAAAATCAACGGTTTGATGTCCTGTGTAACAGCTGGCGTTGTCATGATGAAGGATGATGCGGATTGTTCTATGCAATTCATTTATGACTTCTGGCAAACAAATTGTTGTATACCAATCAGTATTTACAGTTCTTCAATCCTCTAAAGCCACGGTTGTCACATGTCCGGTATAACCGAAGAAACAAGCAATCATTTGCTTGGCAGCACCGCGTGAACGAAGAACTTTTGTTGGTTTCGGTTCATTTTGGAATATCCAAACAGTGGATTGTTGTTTACTTTCGGGCTCATACGAATAGATCCATGTTTCGTCCCCAGTAACGATGTTGTAGACCAAATTTGGCCGACCTCGGTTGAATTTCTTGAGCATTTCTTTGCTCCATTTAACACGAGCCTGTTTTTGAGCTTTGGTGAAATTGTGTGGGATCCAACGATTGCAAAGTTTCCGTACGCTCAAGTAATCATGCAAAATCGTATGTATTGTTTTCATGTCAATGCCTGAATCTCGCGGTATGTTATATGCCGGTTTCGCTCAATCATTTCACGCACAGCATCAACATTAGTGACAACAACAGACGTGGATGGACGACTTTCACGGAATTCATCACTAAGAAAGGTACGTCCACGCTGGAATTCACAAATCAATTATAAACAGTCCTATTGGATGGTGCTTCATCCCCAAAAGCCAAATGAAGTCGATCGATGCATTGTTTCGAAGTTAGATTACATTTGTAATCGTAAAAAATCATTGCCCGAAAATTTTCACGCAACATTTCCATTTTCTTACAAAATAACTTCTTTTAAAATACTATACAAACAAAACTAGTTGGCTTGGGTATAAACTGTCAATTGAATTATAGGTCTAAAAACGTCTAATTTTATGGATATGATAGTAGCAGAACGTTGGAGCTACTGGAAGTACTAGATTGCAGAAACTTTTCCAGCAGCCGTATAACCAAAAAATGTGATTTTTTATTATTTTTTAATTATCTACGCAAGATATGAAAAAAAGTGCAAGAACACTTTTTTGTTAGAAATTAAATTTTACATCTGATAAGAGAAACAAAATTTTTTTTTATTATAGAGGCAAAGTGTTAAGTGAAAACAAAAGCAAAAAATCGCAAAATTTTTGAAAAAAGAATTTTTTTTACATTTTTGCGTATAACATTTTTTCTATGCATTGGATTGATTTTTTAGTGGTAATCTAAAAGAAAGTAGACATTTTAATGAAAAAAATTAGCCGTGATAAAAATGTTTTTGTCGAATAGCAATCGTCGAATAGATATCGTTAATAAAGTTGGGCATTTTTCGGCCATTTTTTAGTGTTTTATTACAATTTAATTGTATTTTATCGTAACTGTTTGTAAGCGTCAATAAAAAAAGTGCTTTTGACATTAGACAACTATATTTTGCAGAATAAAATTTCATTTACTTAATTATTCTACATTATACAACAGAAATTCGTTAGTTGATGTACTGATTACAGAGAATATTTATAAAACTCGAATAAATTATTTATTATCTTAAGTAATAGTACATTTTAAAGTTTGTACTGAAAGTTGATTATTTATTTCAATAAAACATTTTTCAACTTACATGTCACGTTTGTTATCAACATTGTTTTGCAGATTGCCGTCAACTTCCATTCTGGCGTTTTCGCAATTCATACCTTTACAGCGCGCACAAAAAATGGAGAACTGTTTTGCCAAGTTTTTTGCAACCACAGTTAATACTTAGCAATTTTTTACATATTTGCACGATATTAATGTCAATAATGACTGTGGTGCAGGATCTTGATTCATACGAAAAAGCATGAGCCCATTTTTTGTTGATTTCCAACCCCAATGTAATGAATTCAACATGTGTCCATGCCACAATTGATTTTGATAAAATACTCGCTTCTGGTATAATTTTGCGGCATCAGTAGTTGGAGGCAGTCACGACGGCATAAACGTAGAATTTTTTTGGATTGCTTTGTGAAGCATGAGAGGCGGAGCTTAGCCAAACAAGTATATTAATGTTAGTTCCATACAAAACAGCCGTAATTTTTTCTAAAAGCCTTTTCTATTGCTTTACTTGTTGCGTTTTTATCTGTGAATATTTCCATTTCTTCTCACAAATCGGTGATATTTTTTAAAACACACCTCATAAACTTCGTTTTTCCGATATTATAAAATTCAGAAATGGTATCGCAACCACTGAATGCGTATATGAAGTCGAATAAATGTTGACATTGAGGATAAGGAAATTATTTCTGTTGTACAATGTTTGGACTGTTGTATTGGAATCAAGAAGGTTTCAGAATATAAACCTTTCTAAATTATGGTGACTTGATAAAACGAGAACATCTATATCTTGACCGATGATGACTATATTTTCATACTGTTATGGTTTCACTAGTGCAGTGGTGATAATTAATACGTCCGCATCTTCTTCCGCTAGTACAGTATAAATATTTGTGGCATTCATCCTCTCAATTAAAAATGCAATACACTGTTTTTCATTATTTGTATTGGCGAAAAATTTATCCGATTTTGATAGAGGTTTGAGATCTGCTTTCACCTACATCCCTGGGCCGACGTGTTTGCTCATAAAAGTACTGAGCGTTTGTTTGACGTAAACGCTCAGCACTTTTTGTTTCTTTTTTTTCAGCATCGTCGGGGTAGTCATCGAAAATTAATGCAAAATGATAAAATTCTTTTAAATGAGTAATATACTTGTTACAGATTTCAGAA
>NW_017305437.1:212881-216695 GCF_001594115.1 Trachymyrmex septentrionalis
CTAATGCAAAATCTCGATAAAATTCTTTTAAATGAGTAATATATTTGTTACAGATTTCAGAAAATGTATCGATTGGATTCCAAACAAAATTCAGTGCAGTAAATATTCGCCATCAATAACATGACCAATATTATGTAATGAGTCATCTTGCACAGGTGAAGAAATTGTATAAGTCAGATTTTTTGTTTTTTCTCATGCCGATATCGTCAAATATTGATAATGGATATGGTACCAATTCATAATTGAAGTATTCTTCAAGTTCTGTTTGTGATGTTTGAAACAAAAGCATTCTTCTAAAAAGAGTGTTTGGATCAACAGGAACGATGTCATTACGAGGGCAAGTCAACAAGTTCTTAGAAAATCTGTCAGAGGGCACTCGCAATGTCATGTTACATTATTTTTTAACAAGTAGCATCTTTCAGCTGATTGATCTTTCAGCTTGATTTCAGTTGAAGCCACAGACATATCATATGGCACAGTGATTTCAATTTTGCACGAACAATTGAGTATGAAAAAGCTGTTCATAGCATGAAAAAATGTTCATAGCACATCTGCACCAGCGGTTGTGATTGTATACAATTGGGTGAATGTATTTAAATGTGATCGTATATCCACATGTGATGCACCTCGTTCGGGACGTCCAATTGAGACTGCTACGCCAGAGATCATCGATAAAGTCCACGATATTGTTTTGACTGATCGACGAGTGCAAATGCGCGAGCTTGTTGAGGTCACAGGCATATCACATGGCACAGTGAATTTTGCACGAACAATTGAGTATGAAAAAGCTATTGGCAAGATGGGTGCATTTGCTCACTGTGATCCATAAGCGCGACCGTGTGACGATTTCAAAACAATGTTTGGGGAGGTTTCAACGTAATCCAGATGATTTTCTCCGTCGACTCATTATTGTGGACAAAACATGGATCCATTACTTTATACTCGAGACAAAGGAACAATCAAAACAATGGACTTCACCGAGTAAACCAGCTCCGAAGAAGGCGAAGACTGTGAAGTCGGCCGGAAAGGTGATGGTCACAGTTTTTTGGGATGCACGTGGTATAATTCATATCGATTACTTTCCGTCGAAGCAAACGATCAATTGCGATTACTACTCAGCCTTATTGGACCGTTTCAACAATATTTTAAAGAAAAAATGTCCCCATTTGGCGAAGAAGAAAGTGCTCTTTCAGACAATGCACGGGTTCACACGTGCCCGGCACCGATGGCCAAATTCAACAAATTCCGTTACGAATTGCTTCTCTCTCCAGTATATTCGCCAGATTTAGCCTCCTGCGACTATTTCCTGTTTCGAAACCTGAAGAAATGGAGGAAAGAGATTCACCAGCAGAGAGCAGCTTATCGCCGATACAGAGGCTTATTTTGAAGGGTTGGACAAATCATATTATTCGAAACGGTTTGAAAAAGTTGAAGAATTGTTGGATCAATTGTATCGAGCTGAAAAAAGACTATGTTGAGAAATAAAAATAAATCGATCAAAAAAAATGTGTTTTACTATGTTTTTCTAAAAACTTATTGACTTGCCCTCGTATTTTCCAAACGGATTTTTGAAAATGCTGTTTTCAAGGGCAATACTTTCATATATTTTCTAAACTTTATATCATCAAAATGTCCTTTCATTACTTCAGAAAGTGTTTTGATTCCATTAGCTTTACAATTAATCTCTGGAGTCCCTATTAAACCTGTGCTTATAGACATCAAATCGGAGCTTTTAGAAAATGGCAAATGGTCGCGAAATCACTCTATTAGAGTTTTGACGTTCTTTTCATCCCGCTCTATGTGCGAACTTCCTACATCCTTATGCTGATGAGATATTTCGGAACTGGTAAAGTTACAAGACTTTTTAAGTTGATTCGCAATAACTATATGTAGTGAGATACTTGTGATCCATCGAGCTCTAGTGGTAGGTGTTATTCCACGGCCATGCGTCGGTCAAGCCTTCTCTTGAGTGGATGTTTCTCATGTATGTCTGCTCAATCGTCATATCCGTCCATATTCTTGAATAGAATTTGTTAGATCGGCATATCGTAAAAAGCTTCGGTGAACTTACAGAATTCTTCGTTGTTTAATTTCTTGTAAATTTTCAGCATATCTTGTAGATAAAGGTAGACATATTTCGCATAATTCAAATAGCCACTTGTAATGAAGAAGGGCAACATTCGTTGTATACAGTCTAAATGTTGCTTCCAATTTCCACATTTTTCGGCATCAATAAATTGAAGCAATACGTAACTATTTAAAAGTATTGAACGAAGATTTCGGTAGTTAGATTTTTTCTTCAAATCTTGCAATTTTTCATTAAATTGTTTGGTAAAAAAAGAAATCTTTTCATCGGATAATATTTTGGTTGTCGTTGGCCTTGCACAGTTCACGTAAAATGTTTTGTTTTCCTCCGAAAAATTAATTTCTTCCATTACAAACATTGCTAAGGCAAGCCAAATAAGCGAATGGCAACGAATCGCTCTAGCCTATGCCTTTCCGCATCTTTTCTCCACGGATTTTGAAGCATAATTAGACCACAGATATCTTCTAGGCCACTGCCAACCATTATGTATCCAATGTAGCCAAGAAATGACATAGCTAGATGAAATCCGCTAAGCCTTACAGTTGTATCTTTTATTGGTGAAATGTCGCCACATAAAGCGACAATATCTCTCACTTTGATAAACAGAGGCGGATCAAAAGTAACGATGCAAGATTTTTGATTTACAGTCTGCAATCTTTGTACAGCAATTCTTAAGACTGTGTAGATTGTGTCGTAATCACTTGCGGGTGCGTCGATGATCGGCAAATACATTATTTTTTGTGAAGTTTCGGACATCTTGTTCTTTGTCAACATCTCCATGAATCCATTCCAACCTGAGAAAAACACATAAATGTAATAACAGTAGGATATTTGTACGACATTTGTAAATGCAAGAGAAAATGATCAAAAATGCGAAAACAAATAAAATGAGTAAAATGCAGAAATTACACTGCAAAAAGTTTGAGTTACTATATGGTATTAATGTTTTTAGTAGTTACAGTTACTACAAAATTATCATGATACAATAATCTTAACTACGTATACAATTTTTTTTAATGTAAGCACGATGAATCTTGCAATTAATGAAATATAATTAAGTGAGTACATATACGAATCTGAGATTTTTTCCTCATGCTTCTACTTTTTGTAAAGCCACATGCAATCAGCAGAATTTACTTCAATGTTATTGAATAATGGATTAAGATCTGTAATGTAAGTCTTTGATAGCAATGGTGGATAAGTCTGATTTTCCCTTATTGAATGGTATAAGGTTAATGCGACCGAACTTGCCAACTTCTGTACTTGCGGTCACAGTTTTTAGAAATTGTATGATGAAATACATTTTCATTTCGTGGAGCTACACATTGAATGCCAGCTATTGCGTGAAGAATGTTTTTTCCATCTAATGTGCAGATATCGTGATCGACATTGTCAAAAACAAATTGAGTGAAGCCATTTGAAACTGTGCAGATAAATGCAAAACAGCAGAAATTTCGAATAGTTTAGTTCCTTGTATGTTGCGCAAAATCCTAGTGCAATAAGAGTCTATGAGATTACTGGAACTATACTTTATTAATAAAACTGGTGTTAGACCAATTTGAATCAGCGACAAGAAGCATCGAGGTCTTACTGCACAGATTATGGCATGTACAATTGCTATGATTTTAGCCGTTTATTTTTTAATATTTGCACTTTTCTTGTACAGTATTATTGTTTCCAGGAAAATCTGTAAAATCTCCGGAATATGGGTCTCTGCATTGTCAAAAA
>NW_017305437.1:222957-224926 GCF_001594115.1 Trachymyrmex septentrionalis
TTAAATGAGCCCCCACTCGCCCTATGTTGCCATTTAAGATTTTCGACCCCCCTCGCGCCCCCCGGTCCCTTTGGAGGTGGGGGGGCGCCACCCCCCGCAGAAAGTAGATTTTTTGAAAAATCGTTTCCCGTGTTTCAGCGTTTTTTTTTAATGTTGGAAGTTGTCGAAATATTTGACCGTCCCGGTACATAATTGACACCCTGTATATTGCAATCGCACTCACGAGTGTGGCGCAATTTCGTTAACAGCTAAGATTTTTTTGTACAATCGGATTACGGGTGACTTTAAACAAAAACAGGAATGAGTCTTTTCACAGCCACTCTTAAAGGCAAAATCGCAAAACAATAGTTAGGCGCCAGGCACGATTGAGCGTGCCACACTTTCTCGAAATTACGCGACATTTTCTTTATGCAATATTCTAACGGGCTGTGAACAAGTATATTTAATAAGTCTCCGATTTTCGTTTACATCTGCCGACAAGATCGTGGTGATAAGATTCGATCAAACGCGATAGCTGCTTCGCACAGGCCCCGAAATGCTTTACGCGGTGCGTATCAATTCCGTTAGATTTCGGCGGCACGAGCTCACGCCACGCAAAGATACTTTCGCGAATTATGCGAACAATAATTCGTCACTTCAAACAGGCGATAGGATACAATAACGATTGTAGCGTGATCACGACGTGACCTCGTGCGCGTTCGCGGGGCTTCGCATCGCTCAACCGAAGGTCAGAGAAGAACAGAATGCATACGAGTACAAACTTGACGCTGCACAATTTCGGTGCAATAGAATACGCGCAAATACTATAGTACAAAGTGCCGAGACGATAAGAGACACGCAAATCTCACGCGACAAAATCCGAAACGATAAGATACACACCAATAGTCCGGTATACAATTTCGATACGATACGATACAGTAACGCAACACGCGACAAAAGCTTACGATAATTTACGAGGCTGTGGCCTTGGCGGACGCAAAAGAATTCTCCCGATTATGAGTGACCGTCCCGAGAGGCGACACATTTACCCGAATTCGACGGAAATCTCATGCACGGCAATGCCACGTGTGTTTACTACAATATACCCGATAAGATTGCGCTAAGATTACGCCTCCTAGGTTCGGAAACCGGCGAATTTACAAAGCATAACGCTCGCCTCATCGTGACCTCCTGTAGCTTTCCGTCTTGATTTCCTCTCATCAGGCTCGCTCGTTCTCGCGCTACGTCCCGAGTTCCTCTAATGTTCGTTATCTCCCGGCCACAGCACAAGTGCCGGGCGCTGATCCTCCCGGGGGCACGCAGGGGCCCGTTATCCCCGCGAGAGGGACTTATCGTGCCTTATTGGCGCGTGGCTCCGCGGTTCCTAATCGCGGGAGCCGCGTCATGCCCGTGTCGCGTGTCCTGGCGCGCGAAATTTGAGGGGCGGCAGGATCTCCTCAGACCGCCTCGTGACCTCGAGGCGCCTTCTCGGGGCTCTCGCCGTCCTTGTGGAGTAGAGTGGCCATCCTTATCCTGCCATTTCAATCCTCGTTCTACCTTGTGCCTGGAAGATGATGCGATAAAAGGTGTCTTGCGATAACATAAAAGGCAAAATAATGAACGTTATCACCTGCGACCCGGGAGACAGGATATCGTGCGTCCCGGCAAATTCGTCAGTAGCGGTCGTTACCCGACTTCCAGTCTTGGCCGTCTTCCTTTTTCCCTCTTCACGGTCCGGTGAGTCGGCGTCAATCTGCAAAGATCGGCAGTCGCCAGTTTCTATAACTCTCGGTACGGAAACACACAAAAGGAAGAAAACGGCCACATGAAACGCGTGAGACACGCTAATAACGTTGCGAAAAAGCGCAGATGCGTCCGCCCCCCCCCCCCAATGTGGAAAGACTCAGGACGCTAAACTGCACTATTCGGCCGGGTCGTGTGATCCTTGTGACGAACGGAAAACATCACAATATATACATTATAAACCGTA
>NW_017305437.1:225004-242897 GCF_001594115.1 Trachymyrmex septentrionalis
TATATATATATATATATATACATAGACTATTCTGTAAACTACGCAATAAAGTCCTTTTTAATCTTGAAACAATAATAGATGGAACTACAATAGTATTATAAAATTATGTATTATAATTGTTAATTATATTTATACACGTTCTCTTGAAAAATGATATTCATTCACTAGTTGTTGATTAAACGGATGTTCACTAATTTATAATCATGGCGACAAGTATTGCTGAAGATCGGCACGCTTGATCTATGCGAAACTATAAAATTATGTTTTTATGTAATCAACAGTAAGTAATAAATAGCAAAACATGTTATGACATTTTCCATAGAAAAATATTTTTATATCACACTTATACAAAATCGTATCTAATGTGACCTTCGTTACAACTGTTGTACATCAACGTTTTATTGTGAAGAATTATTTTACATTTTTATCTGTTAAACTTAAATCATCAACCGAAAAATACTTTATTTATATCATATACCCATTAACACGTGTTGGTAATATTAGTGAACTACTGTTAGGTCCAAACTGCATAAATGGAGTAGATTTTGAAAAAAGAGGGTATAAGTAGAATGGAGTATGGAAGGACGTTTGAGCAGACGCTTTGTCTCGCACGCATCCGTGGGGAAGAGGATGGAGTGAGTCGAACACAGGTGATTCCGAAACGTAGGCCAACGTCTTGATAAGACGCTATGACTCAGTTTCAAGAATCGTGCGATCGTGGGTTCTATTTTTGGTCAAAGAACATAATCCCTTTATGTTCAGGACCGTGTGCGAACCTATTCTAGCATATTTGTACGAGGGAGTAATAAAAGGTTTCACGAGCAATTTATTTTAACAAGCATACACACATACACACATACACACGCACGCACGCACGCACAACGCACGCACGCACGCACGCACGCACGCACGCACACACCCACACACACCCACACACCCACACACACCCACCCACACACACACACACACACACACACACACACACACGCACGCACGCACGCACGCACGCACGCACGGGACCAGATCTCTATCACGTCCATGTTGTTAATCCTGAATTACGCTAGAAAATTACACTACATATTCTGTAACAAAGTATTGTTTTATACTACATGCGTACATATTTTGGACATTATATATGATGGTATGTAATTACATGTGAGATATAATTATTATATATGTGGCATCCATGACGGCGCGTTACCTTGATAAAATACCGCGTTACTATTACCGTTACTTTTTAAAAAAAATAATTCGTCACCATTACTCGTTATCAATTTTAAAAAGTAACTTGAAAAGTAACGATTCGTTATTTTTTCGTTACTTCTTGTGATAATGTATTACGTCCTTGGAAATTTTAAATTTATGATCCCATTGGAGAGAAAAAGAGCAGAAATGATAAGGGTACTTGGAAGGACGATTAGACTCTTGTCTCGCAGGTATCCGCACAGAGGCGAGTACCGCGAGTCGAATGCACCCCTTTGTGCTCGCCTCGGAATATGGATCAACGTCCTGCAAGGACGCTATGACATCTGTTTCCTACGAGCGGTGCGTTCGTCGGTAAAATCCAAATTTCGAGTCAAGGAATCTAATCTTTTTAATTCGGGACTGGACTATGTGCGATCCCTGAAAAAGTAAAGCTTACTGCGAGGTCTCAGGTTTAAAAATTTAGAGAAATGAGAGAGAGATAAAAATTTAAAAACATCGTTTATTATTAGTAAATATTACTAATCTAAATTTAACGCATTACAAGAGTTCAATAGAATTACAGTATAATTACAAAAAAATAAAGGAAAAGGTTACATATTAACAGAATTATTATTACAAACTAATTTACACGCACTAAAAGAAAGAAAAATTTACAATTTATTTGACGATATTATTATTATTAACTATTTTACATATAATAAATCGTCAAAGAGTGAAATTTAGGGCGAGCAGTGCTGACTGGTTTTGTTTTATTCTATCTCGCGTATAGTAGCGGAAGAAGGAGGAAAAAGATTGAAGAAGAATTCCACTGATATTAAATATAAACAGGCGGAATTCGGAATAAACACAAAAGTACAGGAATGAGGAGGTGTGTCAGTAATTGTACACTGGATTTCTTATGGATCAAAATAATGGCGATCGTGAAAGTCCCCTCGGGAATAGGTTTGGTAGTGCGCGGGAATTGTCTAACAAGTGACTCAAATGAATCTCTCTCTTGAAGGCGGAAATAGGATCTCGGTGGTGGGGGAGGAATTTCTTCTAGGAACTCCAGACTGTCCATGGAGTTCGTTGGAGAAGGAGTTTTTCTGGAAGAAAATGGCATTGAGACGACGGATGAATCGGGTGTTAGCGGAGGAGTGTCAGGAAAAATTCGTAATGTTAAAGCATCAGACAGCGCAGGCGAAACAGATTCCGGAATGGGAGAAGGTACGCGAGAAGGTGGAGTGGATGAATGATCGTAAGTGGGAAGGATGATCGGGAAATTGCTACGTAGACTACTGGAAAAGTTTCTGTAATCTATTACTTCCAGTGGCGTCAACGTTCTGCTACTATCATATCCGTAAAATTAGACGTTTTTAACCTATTGTATAATTCAATTGACAGTTTGTACTCAAGCCAACTAGTTTTGTTTGCATAGTATTTTAAAAGAAGTTATTTTGTAAGAAAATGGAAATTTTGCTTGAAAATTTTCGAGCAATGATTTTTTACGATTACAAATGTAATCTAACTCCGAAACAATGCATCGATCGACTTTATTTGGCTTTTGGGGATGAAACACCATCCAATAGGACTGTTTATAATTGGTTTGCCGAATTCCAGCGCGAACGTACCTTTCTTAGTGATGAATTCCGTGAAGGTCGTCTATCCATGTCTGTTGTTGTCACTAATGTTGATGCTGTGCATCAACATAAAATGATTGAGCGAGACCGGCATATAACATACCGCGAGATTCAGGCATTGACATGAATGCGATACATACGATTTTGCATGATCACGTGAGCGTACGGAAACTTTGCAGTCGTTGGATCCCACACAATTTGACCGAAGCTCAAAAACAGGTGTTAAATGGAGCAAAGAAATGCTCAAGAAATTCAACCGAGGTCGGTCAAATTTGGTCTACACATCGTTACTGGGGACAAAACATGGATCTATTCGTATGAGCCCGAAAGTAAACAACAATCCACTGTTTGGATATTTCAAAATGAATCGAAACCAACAAAAGTTGGTCGTTCACGCAGTGCTGCCAAGCAAATGATTGCTTGTTTCTTCGGTTATACCGGACATGTGACAACCGTGGCTTTAGAGGATCGAAGGACTGTAAATACTGATTGGTATACAACAATTTGTTTGCCAGAAGTCATAAATGAATTGCGTAGAACAAACCGAAATCGTCGCATCATCCTTCATCATGACAACGCCAGCTGTCACACAGCACGCCAAATTGATTTTTTATGCAATAATAATGTTGAATTGATAACTCGTTATCCGTATTCACTTGATTTATCACCTAATGACTTCTTTTTGTTCCCAAACATTAAAAATAAGATGCGTGGTGAGCGATTTGAGTCGCCTGAAGCAGCTATTGAAACACTTCGTACATTGATTTCTGAGGTTACCTTAGAGTGGAAAAAATGTTTCGAAAATTGATTCGAGCGTATGCAAGAATGTATCGATCTTAAAGGCGAATACTTCGAAAAACAATAAAGCCATTTACCGAATTTTACATGTTTTTTTTCATATTGTTTGCAGAAACTTTTTCAGCAGCCTACGTATTATAGGCAACGGCTGAATTGGAGAATGCAATGAACCCACTAGTGCTGGCGGCGCTGGTGGTGGTATTGATGAACGAATGTTCTCAGTAGGGTTTGTCGAATTTCCTGAGTTCGCGTGTCGTTAGAATTCCGCGTACACCTCGTCCAACAATCTACGCATTTCTATGTAAGGTCGGAATCAACCTCTGAACGGACAGTTATTCTTTGATTGGCACTACGTTGACAATTACGTTAGTAAAGGTTTGCGGATAATAGAAAGAAAAAAAGGACTTAGTTTTCGGTAGGCCTTGTTTGAATTATTTGGTGTCCTGTGTCTTCTAAAGTGGCTCGATGGTAGCCCCGATCTCAGTACAATCAGCGAGGTGTTGGGTCTTCGATAATGCACTAAACTGTATCTATGTAAGTTACTTGACTGACTGAGCGAATATAGACTGTGAAGGCAATGATTGATAGACTGCAAAAATAACTGACTGACTAGCTAACTGAGAACCGGACTAAGAGCAGAAGAATAAGAACAGAAAAATAATGAGAGCCAGTTTCGCGGTGTTATGGTTTATATTAAGAGTTTAAAAAGGTGATTCTCTGATGGGACGTGGTACGTTGGAAAATTGAGAATTCGGATTGGAGGGATTTTTCTGCTTTTGGTAGGAAATTTGTTTTTCGTGTTCCTACTGGCGAACTATTTCCAAAATTTGTTCCGCCCGCACTACAAGTTTCATTATCTTGAGAACTTATTTGTGTTACGTCATCACCTTCTGTAAGTTTCAGATCTACGGTCACCCATTGACGAGTTAAGTTTAAACTTCTCTTTTTAAAGATTATTTCACTCATCGTCCCTTCCGAACGACTTGGTTATGATTTATTCAAAAACTCATTTCCCCCTTTTTTTATCTCCGGTTTCTCTTTTGTTAAATACTTGAACGTGCGTTTTCTTGTCTAGATAGTATTTGCTCTAAATTTTATAATCGTTAGGAAAAAATTAAAACCTACTCATGCTATATTTATTTTATCGCTTTCTGTTGTTAACGAGAGAACACCCTTCAACATGTTGTTACGCGTTTGGAAATGTGACTTTTTATTTACTCAGAATTTCTGATCCGCATTTAGATATTATTTACTGAAACTGTGTTTAAACCGAACTTTCTCAACATGATAATCCTATTGTAAATTTTATTATCGCGAATTAAGCGATTCTGGGTATTTATCTTTCCAAAATCATTGAGAAAGTTTTTAACGACGTTTCTTAAATATTGTCACCATCGGTGACCATTAATGCTCGTGTTTTTTTCTTATACTTTGTCCCAGCAATTACCTTGTGAACGTTCGTGAAACAAGGAAATCGTAGAGTCCTGCCGGACGTAACAAATGCTAATGTAAGTTATTAGATTTTTAAATTACATTAGCTGATAATTAATTTAATACTAAATGTGAAATAAATATTTAAACTTGAAACTATTTACTAATTAGTTTGTATATAGAGCTTTTCTGTATATTAAACTTACCTATAATTTTAATTTTTTATTTTATTTAGATAATATCGTTATTTTAATGTACTCATTTTTATAAGAATTTAGATTGAACAGATAAGATAGATTATATATTGTTTTTAAACATTAATGTTCCGTGGTGAAAATAAATCGATGAAATCTTTATTAATAGATTTCAGTATAATTCATAATGAAATGAGTCAATTGATAGAGATTTCAGCGATTTTCAGCAATTTCAACGATTTATTTCCACCAGGATTATTATTATGTGTATTTCAATATTTATTGTTTGTACTAAAAATTTACAGTGTATACTCGTATACCCTAACAGCACAAGACATCCTCAGTTCTTAGGTATGGGATTTAACCAATTGTTGATACCAAATTTTTTTTACAAGTACGTAAAATTTTGTGGAATTATAATAGCTTGACATCAAATGTTGATATTTTTTATACAAATTGTTATAACTTATATTTGTGAGGATAGAAATAAGTGAAAGGAGACAATTAATATGTTTCTTGATATAAAATATACTCTTACATTACGTTGCGTCAGAATTTCTCAAAACATACAAACATACATACATAGAAAGCAAACTCAAAACTATTAGGTGTACAAAAAAGTTCTGAGCTTTTTTTTGTAAAATTCAATCTTTATTTAAAAACAAACGAAAAAATATTAATCAGCGAAATATTCTCCGTTTGCATCAATGACCTTTTGCCATCTTTCGGGGAGCTTGCGAATTCCTTGACGATAGAAACTCACCGGCTTCGAAGCGATAAAGTCATCAATGCATTTTCGTATCTCTTCTAATCTCACGAAATGTGTATCAGCCAAATGATGCTGCAGCGACCGGAATAGGTAGTAATCGGAAGGCGCCATGTCTGGGCTATACGCCGCGTGCGGGAGAAGTTCCCAGCCTAACGCAAAGATATGCTCCTGAGTCGTTTTCGCAGCATGAGGTCGAGCATTGTCATGAAGCAAGATCACTTTACGATGTCCTTGGCCAGTAAATGGCCTCTTTTCTTCTAATGCATCGCTCAAATTGGTCAATTGTTGTTGGTAGCGGTCTGCCGTGACTGTTTCACCCTGTTGTAACAACTCGTAGTACAACACACCCTTCCAATCCCACCAGATACAGAGCAAAACCTTCTTGGCGTGGATATTGGGCTTTGGCGTCGATGTCGAAGGTTTACCAGGATCAACCCATGATTTTCTACGTTTAGGGTTATCATAAAGAATCCACTTTTCATCGCCTGTAATGATTTTGTGCAGAAAATCTTTTTTCCGGAACTTTGAGAGTAAACTGAGTGCAGTGTCACGCCGTCGATTTTTGTTGTCTTGGGACAAATCATGCGGAACCCATCTGCCTTCCTTCTGTACCTTTCCCATCGTATGTAATCGTACGGAAATGGCTTGCTGCGTAACGCCAAGCTGTTCTGCAAGCTCCTTTTCAGTTTGCGCAGAGTTTATATCCAGCAGTGCTTGCAATTCGTCCGTTTCAATCTTTTCAGGGCGTCCAGCACGCGATTCATCTTTAAGACTGAAATCTCCTTGGCGAAACTTTTGATACCACCTTTTGCATGTTGCATGACTTACAGCGTTCTCTCCATATGCAGCACAAATCATTTCAGTGGCTTCAGCAGCATTTTTCTTCAGATGAAACGCGAAGTGGATGGAAAATCGAATATGCTCTTTTGTAATTGCCATCGTGAACACTACTGATTTTTGAGGTTATGTGCATCAAACGCCAAACCGTATCGCATTTCAGGAGGTTAAATGTTACTGTTTTAAAACCCCAAAAGGGCGGGAAGATATATAAAATTTAAATTGTTATTTCGGTTGTATCAAATCTAAAGCTCAGAACTTTTTTGTACACCTAATATAATAAAGTAAATAGTTTTCTCATTTAGGAATAAAAACACTTAAATATCTCAAAGGTCTACAGGATCTCTCAGCTCTGCAAAGTACTAGATTTTGATTTTCCCCTGAATATTTATTTCACATTACTCCCCTATTCTCTTTGACTGAAGCTCGAGTATTTTGCACTGGCAGAGTACGATCAGCTTCCTGGACTTGTGCCTATTGGGAGTGTGCTTGTAACGCTGATTGATGCTCTAGAATGTCATTTGGTATTGGGTATCAGTTCCTAATTACTCGACCAAACTATAAACTGGACCGATTTCCTTTTTTTTTTAGATTTTTCCTTAAGTTCCTACTCGGACGTAGTTGATTAATATGTCTCTTAATATAGTATTTTTCATCCAATTGTATCATGTAGTGCAACTGGCCCACTTCTTTGTAATTATTCCGAATTTTCGTTTAGTTCCATCGTATGTTCGAGATGTACTCTGTCTCCCCGCTTAGTTGTCTTGGACAAAGTGTCTGGGTGGTATTTGGGTTTGTGCATGAAGGACACAGCAAATCCAGACTGGTTCGAATTTGTCTATTTAGATAGAGTTTCGATGGGCTTTTACCACAATGTAGCGGTGTGGCTCGGAAACGATGTAGAATATTTTCTACCTTCAAAGTTATTGTATCTGGTTTGTGGTTCCATTGCTCTTAACTTCTTGAGAATTTGAACGTATCTTTCTGTAAGACCATTGATAACTGGATGTCCCGGAGCAATAAATTTTTGAAAAATGTCGTTTCTTTGACAAAACTAAGTAAATTCTTCACTCTTGAATATTGTTGCGTTATTGGATAGAATTTTGAGTATTCCATGAGTTGAAAATATTCTCCAAAAAACGGATGCTTAAGGCGGATGTTGGATCTCTTTTTGTCATTCTAATTACCGGACATTTAGATTTAGCATTTACGAGGATGAAAAATTGATGTCCTTGGAACGGCTCTGCGTAGTGAATTCGTTGAAAGTTGGCTTCCCAATGGTAAAATGCGACTTTCTGTGGATTACTTTGACCTTTTGCACACTCTGGACATGAGCGCACCACTTTTTCAATGTCTTTATCGATGTTACGTCACTAACAAGATCGTCTAACTAAATTTTTTATTTTAGAAGTATCACCAAGATGAGTACAATGTAGCTTCTTTAAGATTTCCGAACGTAACAAAGAGGCTCGTTGACCTCTGAAAATAATATCATTATGCATATTGTAGAGTGGATCATAAATTTTTCCAGATGCCAGATTATTACGTTTAATTTACATAATTATGTGTTAAATATATAACAAAGACATGTAACAAAATTATCATATTTATATCAGGATATCTCGTTAACGCCATAAAACTGTTAATAACAAACATAATTAAGTTACATCCACATACCATTCAATGAATGAGACATAACAAATACGAAATACATTTACGTTACTAGGCCATAATAGAAAGCGATGTAAATAATACATATTTTAGTTACATCTTCAGAAATGTATAGTGTAATCTGTAACAGTTATATCACTAAAATTATGAGATTGTACTTTCCTAAAAAATTACATCACTACAATGTAACATAATTTTATTAATTATACCTTATCACTTTTTCAGTGTTTGAGCATATTTCATTATATTTGTTTTTGCACTTTGAGAGAAGTGACTTTGCTATATAAACATATTAAAGGACAACAAATGTGATAAATTGATAAGAAAACGATCAATCAATAAGTACTATTGCAAATTATTTCTCATTATTCATCAATATAACATATAATCAAAACAATCAGTATCGCTAGCAAATAAAGTCTATCCGAAAAATAGGTCTATCCGAAAATAGGTTCTATAACATAGTAAAACACATTTTTTTTTATCGATTCATTTTATTTCTCAACATAGTCTCCTTTCAGCTCGATACACGTGATCCAACGATTCTTCAACTTTTTCAAGCCGTCCGAATAATATGATTTGTCCAACTCTTCAAAATAAGCCTCTGTTTCGGCGATGAGCTGCTCTCTAGTGGTGAATCTCTTTCCTCCGAACCATTTCTTCAGGTTTGGAAACAGGAAACAGTCGCAGGGGGCTAAATCTAGCGAACATGTTGGATGAGGAAGCAATTCATAGCCGAATTCGTTGAATTGGCCATCGGTGCCGGACATGTGTGAACCCGTGCATTGTCTTGATGGGAGAGCACTTTCTTCTTCGCCAAATGGGGACGTTTTTTCTTTAAAATGTTGTTGAAACGGTCCAATAAGGCTGCGTAGTAATCGCCATTGATTGTTTGCTTCGACGGAAGGTAATCGATATAGAATTATACGACGTGCATCTTAAAAAACTGTGGCCATCACCTTTCCGGCCGACTTCACGGTCTTCGTCTTCTTCGGAACTGGTTCACTCGGTGAAGTCCATTGTTTTGACTGTTCCTTCGTCTCGGATGTAAAGTAATGGATCCGTGTTTCGCCCACAGTAATGAGCCAACGCAGAAATTCATCTGGATTACGTTGAAAAACTCTCCAAACATTGTTTTGAATCGTCACACGGTCGCACTTATAGTTCACAGTGAGCAAACGCGGCACCCATCTTGCCAATAGCTTTTTCATACTCAATTGTTCGTGCAAAATTCACTGTGCCATGTGATATGCCTGTGACCTCAACAAGCTCGCGCATTTGCACTCGTCGATCAGTCAAAACAATATCGTGGACTTTATCGATGATCTCTGGCGTAGCAGTCTCAATTGGACGTCCCGAACGAGGTGCATCACATGTGGATGTACGATCACATTTAAATACATTCACCCAATTGTATACAATCACAACCGCTGGTGCAGATGTGCTATGAACATTATCCAACTCGGATTTTGATTTCTTTCGGCGTTAAATCTTTCATATGTAGATGTTTGATCACTGCACAAAACTCGTTTTTTTCCATTTTTCAAAAAATACAAAGGTTGTTCGCTTTAATCGTCTACAGAAATAAAACCACGCGATGAATTCTGTTCAAAATTTGACAGTAATCAGCTGAAAGATGCTACTTGTTAAAAAATAATGAGACATGACATTGTGAGTGCCCTCTGACAGATTTTCTAAGAACTTATTAACTTGCCCTCGTATCATTTCCTATCTAAGTGAATAAATACCAGCGTGTTATTTCGTTTTCATGTAATCTCTTCAAATATTAATAATATTAAACTGTCAACCGAAGCATGAAATTAATATAAGGGACGGTTACAGTAAGAGGTAACATTCGCAATGACTCGATCACAAGCGTGCGATTAGCTCAGCATATGTGTATTAGGCTACTATTCTAGTGATCGTAGATTCAAATCTTGGCGGCGATGCAATGTGTTTTTCAATAATTAATTGTAGTTAAGAAAACAAGAATATAGATATGGGAAACAGTAAATAATAAATTGAACTGGAAAAGTAAATAATTTTTTAAAAGATATAACCGTAATCTTTTTATTGCATAAAAAAATAGTTCTTATTTAAGAAAATTTTTTGTTACATATAAAAAATATATTTCTTTCATTTAAAAATAGAGTTGCAAAACTACATAAATTATTTTTTTAATTTTAATAGCAAGAAATAACTAAAAAATTTTTTCAAATCGAAGAAATTGAGTCGATGTCAATAAGTAACAAATAAATAACAATTTCACCCATTTGTGATGTCGCAGTGACAAATTTTGCATTGCGTAAATGTTATATATACGTTTCATCTCAATACATAATTGTTATATGTCAATCCTAGCCGTTTCGTATTTAAATCATATCACTGTAATGTATAATAACTACTATAGGTAAAATGGGACGATAAATTTGAGAACATTCTCCGCAAATTCACGTAACTTTTGACATCAGTCTTACGGTCCAAAAAAATTAATATTATGTATGAGTTACGAGTTTGAGATGATATTTGTATTTGCTGCGTGGAGAGATGGATTGTACAGCATTAGCACGCTATCGCGGTAATTTCTTTCTTTAATTTGATAAATGCTGCTTCACAGTTGGATGACCAATGAAATTTTTTTTTGCAGTAATTTCCTGATTAGATATGTAATTGTCAATACGTTTGGAATAAACTTGGAGTAGTAATTAATCTTAGGAGCTTCTTCACATCTTCGTATTTTTAGGTCTAGATGCTTCCAGAATTGCTTTAACCTTATTTGGACATTTAGAGATTTTATTTTCTTTTATGACGTATTCTAAATAAGAAATTTTTTGCTCGAAAAATCGACATTTCTTCTTATTAAAATGTAAATTATATTTCCTTTCTCTCTGGCAATAAGCCGGTGCTTGCATTCTATGTATGTTGATCCAATTACAACGATATCGTCGAAATAGGTAGTAACACTTTCGAGATCACTTAATACTTGGTTTAAGATTCTATGGAATTCGCCTATTTTAATTCCAAAAGATAGTCGATTCATTTTATAGATACCTTGGTGAGTCGATATGGTTTGTATGCTCTTGCTCTCCTCATTAACTGCTACAGATATGCTTTAAATAAATTAAGTGTGCAGAAAAATTCCGCATTTCGGAGACTATTTAAAATTTTGTCGATCCTTGTAATTGAGTAATGAGCTCTTTTTAGTTGTGGATTCACTGCAATTTTATAATCGACACATAATCGAACAAAGCCATGGCTTTGGAATAACCACTAAGGATGATCCCCGACACAATTAATTTTTGAAATAATGCTTTGTGCTTCTAATATATCCAATTCAGTATTGATTTTATCTCGGAGAGCAAATGGAACATCATGAGCTTTCAGGAATACAGGCTTTGTTTTTTTACGTAATTTTAAAAAGCATCTGAAATTTAAAATGCATCCAACTTTTGGTTCGAAAATATCATCGAATTATAAAATATTATTTACGTCGTCTTTATGCGCATTCAGGGAATGAATAGATTCTAGACATGTAAATTCTGAAGAATGAACTCTATCTAGATCAAGTAAATTAATTTTTAGATAGCAAATCCATGTTCTTCCGAGTAATGGAGTGCCTTTTGGGACAATGAACATAATTTCTTTCGATTTGGATGTTTTTTCAATTGGGATTTCTGTAACACCCAATGGTTAAAAAACTTCTCCTGTGCATACTCGTATATGAACGAAATTGAATGTTTATTGAGTGCATCGGTATTGAGAATTTCAAAGCATCATAATAACTTTCTGGTAAGAGAGTAAATCCCCCCTGCTTCTGAATCTACTTCAAATCTTTCCCGTCGACGCTTATGTCCCCATAGAATTTCTTTACGTCCTTTGATTTTACAGACTTCTCATAAATATTGACTATTACCATATTGATTCCTTTAGATTAGAAATCTTGAATATTGTTAGTATTATTCAAATTCTTATTACCTTTCTGAGTTCTTGTCAAGCATGAGTGCGTTGTTACTTTTTGCTTTCATTAACGTTGAAATACATAAGCCCGATTTCACAATATATGGTAACTTAAAGATTGAAGGTAACCAAAAAATCATGAATGAATTTCATTGATGAATCTGTTAGTAACCTTTAGGTAACTATATGTTGTGAAAATGGGTTATATTTTTTCAACATAACCTGTTTTATTGCAAGCATGATATTTTATTTTACTGAAATTGATGCGACAATCTTGAACTTTATGATTATTGCGTCCACAATGAATGCGCGTTGTCTAACCCTAGAGGGCGATAATTGATTCTGCTTTTTAAACGCGGTCGATTTAGACAACTTTTACCATTTTGACTATTTGGCTTGTTTGTTCATTTACTTACTTTGTCTCGAGATTTTGAAATACAATTCACATTTTTAATTGTCGTCTTTTTCCTTGTTGATATTCCTAATATTTCATAGTTATCCAGTTTCAATGTCTCCAGAACAAGGATAGTCTTGAAAGCGCTTCTTTGAAAGTTAAATCAGTTGCCTGCAAGATCTTCTTCCGAATTGTTGCATTACAAAATCCACAAATAAATTCAGCATGGAAAAGAGTCTACAACAGATCTTCCATATTTACAGTTAAATTTACAAGTAACGATAAATTTCCTCAGTTTAGCGATATATGTTGCGATATTATTCTCTGATTTCTGCACACATAAAAGAAAGTGATGCTGCTGTACCACATTTGATTTTGGAAACAAGTAGGTTTCCCAAAAGTTCCATTAATTATTTATATTTTTATCTGTCAACAAATTCAACGCAGTTAAATGATGTTAATAATTTATAGTATTTTAAATCAATTTAATTTAAATCATTGCAATTTAGTTGGACTTCGACACAAGTATTTTTGTCTTCATATACATTTATCAATCTGAGGTAATTTTCTAATCGTTGCTTGCGAAAAGTCTTCTTTATCTGGATCAAAGCTTCCGAAATTTAATATGAGATTAACATTCGGATTTATTGAAGATTG
The DNA here is from genome assembly GCF_001594115.1 of Trachymyrmex septentrionalis. NCBI lineage: Eukaryota > Metazoa > Arthropoda > Insecta > Hymenoptera > Formicidae > Trachymyrmex > Trachymyrmex septentrionalis. Next base: position 238,538 of record NW_017305437.1, read on the forward strand.
AGTTACCTGCTGTACAATTTGACATTCAAGATAAGCAGTCAAGGTTTTCATGAGCTCTTGGAATTGTGTTACATCGGATCTATTTTATTAACAATTTAATTAGAAGTTGAAAATTATACGTGCTATAATTGGACTGGCACGCCGAAGTGAGTGTTACATCGGATCTATTTTATTAACAATTTAATTAGAAGTTGAAAATTATATGTGCTATAATTGGACTGGCACGCCGAAGTGAGGTGTTCGGATCCGAAAATCTTCTTGTTTGTAATTACAGCATTGAATCCATAGAATTGAATTGGTTACCTCGTCGTCAATTGTTATAACTTATATATATTTGCGAAGATAAAATTTAGTAAAAGGAGACAAATAAAAGGATTAACATATTCCTTGATATAAAATATATTTTTACATTATGTTGCGTCAGAATCTCTCAAAACATACATAGAGAGCAAACTCAAAACTAAAAAATTTATTCTCAGCAACGGCAGTATCGCCACTTCAAAAACAACTAACGTGTGGGGTAAATCAATTTTAACCAATAAACAAATGGATATAACACAAATGAAATATATAGTTAGAGTTAGGTAGGTTGTGTTCCAAAATTCACTGCCAGCGCTGAAAAACTACAGTTTACGTTACGTATACTATACATTTTCAATACTGGCAGTGAAGTTCAAAACACAGTGTAAATAACAAAGTTAATACCACTTGGGTATTATAAGATGCGTTACATATCATTTAGTAAAGAGAGTAAGTCGAAATAATTGGGTTTATTTTTTAATTTGTAATATTTACGTTTTATCGTATCTTTGAAGTGTACACATTCTTAGCGTCTTTACCTTTTTTTTAAAAAGGTGAGAGAGAGAGAGAGAGTTTGTATATAATTAAAGTTACTATTACTTTTAAGTATCACAACGCTAGTCACAACCTGTATTCAATGGAAACATTTTAATAATTTATCGCTTACTGTAAAAATGCGCTGCAGTTATGTTACAAAACTTATAACATCTTATCTTTTACTGATATATCCGAGATTACTGTCTGATGACTTACAAAATAATTGTTGAACTATTGTAAGGATTGTTTGTCTTAACTATTCAATTAAAATTAAAAATGTATTCTCTATCATTCTCTTCTACTTTGTACCTTATCAATTAACTGAATTGGTTCAACAGAATGTTCGAAAAGACATTGTGGCAAACGAATCTTGCTGTAACTGCTTGTTTATTATCTAATTTGTCATATTTTTCAGTGTTATCATTTTTTAGTTTACTTAACAAATATAGTGTATAATTTCGTTTCCATTCGATGTCCTTTCGTTATACATATATTAAGTTATAAACAAATAGAGATCGATAATGAATAAATCGCATTTTATTATCATTTCTTACACAGTAAAAAATATTTTGTATTTACGTTAAAACAAATTCTTAAAAATTGTGTTGAATTTTTTACATATCCGAGTTAATATTTTAATTTAGCATAATATGATTGTGTTATTAGAATATTTTGTGTTATAATAAATTAAAATGTAACATTTCAACAGTGTTAAAATAATACTATTTATAGGTAAGTAAACATATAAAAATAATGTAGTTTTAAATCATAAATTTTAATAATAAATGAATAAAATGTATGTGTTAATCTAATATATTATAAATATTAAATTTTACAACTAGAAATGTTCTGTACAACTATTGTATTTACATATTTTATATGTAAAAAGATATAGATATTTAGTATTATTTTCTTTTTGTAACTGTAAATATCTGTTAAATCTATAACTGCATATGGACGCCTGAACCATAGAAAGTTCTACATAAAAAAAAAAAAACATTAAGAAAGATTTATATGTCAAGAAATAAATAAAAAGCGGTCTATTTCGCGTGAGGCGTGAAAATCAATTTATGTTGGAACGCCTACAAAGTACGGTTTATATCGAAAAAGTGAGATGAACGGTCCAAGTCGCGTGAAATTAAAGAAGGATTTATATAGCGCAATATTCACTACTCATAAATTACACAAATTTAGTTACGGAAAATTAAATAATAAATGAATAAATGAGTACGAAAAACAGGATTGAAAATTAAAACAATTCCCATTCTCAGTCGTACCACTGCACTACAGTAGAATCTTTTTAAATTTGGCCTCTAAATGGAGCGATAAAAGTGGACTGCTAAAATTATAGAATACCTTCTCTACAGCTAGAATCTACCAATCATCACGTACTTGCGCATGCTAACCTGTCAAAGTGCACATAATCTTAAGAAAACTAGTCATGTATACAAATGTATTATATATTATGCATCACAAAAGAATCATCATCTCCTCGATACTTTGACAAATGTGTGGTGACTATGTTCGTTGTCTTTCCAATCTACTGATGGCATTTGTAAGTATCCCACCATTTGTCCCGACTGGCTGTGATTCTTACTGCCTCTTCTATGTACTAGTATGCATTAAAAAGTTGCTTCACGATGTCGTACCTGGTCGACCTCTTCTCTTGCAGTTTATCTTGGGTTATCAGATGTTGGTATTGTTACTGCGGTTAATGTATTTATGTCCGAAAAACTTCAGAATTTGACCGTATACATCCTGGAGGAAAAATTTCTATGCTAAAGTACGCCAAAAAGTACGCCTTTCTACTTCTATGACTGTAGCGTAGAATTGCGTTGTTAAACATAGAAATAACTGCAAAGCTACGCGAAAGATATAAAATATTTGGACTTAGGCATAGAAAGTACGCCAAAATACGTGCAACTAATAATCATTACTTCCTAAACTATACGTTTTCTATGGCGAACTACGCTAAACTAATTTTTATTTTTTTGTAATATTCCGAAAAAGTATGCCATTCTATGCTTTTTACGCAGAATTACACTCTACAATCGAATAGTTGGGCACAGAAATGACTATGTCTATCTACGTCAAGGTACGCGGAAAAAATCGTCAAGGTTCACGAAAAAAATCGTTTGCTAAGGTACGTATTTCTATGCCAAACTATGCTAAAGTACAATGCATATCTTTTAATCTTTCCGTTTGTAATAAAGTAAGCTATTCTATGCCATATTATACGGAATTACTTCTACTCATCCATAAGTATTGTATTATGTATCTCCGCCGACAGAAGGCCACGACGGAAATGCATAAACTTGTAAGTAAAAATCACCTGGGAAAGTATATAAGAAGCGTTCCGCATATGAAGTAAGTCCTCAAAGTTGGGCTTTAATATTAAAGTACCCATGTTGGAATTCTAATTCATAACAGACAACGTTATAGCATCTTGAATTCATGTAAAATGAGTTTAAAATAGCATCATCTTACTTTAAACAGTAGAGTGTAAATGTACCCGAAACTATGCTCATAGTTTCGCGGAGAAGGCTTGGCATAGAATTAGAATTTTATGCTAAACTACTTCCATTCAATGGATTTAAGCATATTTAAGCATAGTTTAGCGTATTTTTGGACATAATTAAGCGTATTTTCTGGCATAGTTTGTTGTTTGACGTTGTTTGGCGTACAAAGGCATGAATCGACTTACTTTGGCACACACATAGGAGTAGAATTCTACTTCCAAATTACTTCCATGTTGCGCGTATTTGGGAATAGTTTTTGGCATATTTAGGAATAGCTTTTGAATATTGTGTTACGTCCAAACCGGAAAAGTGGGTTTTTAGAGAGAGAGAGAAGGGAGTAGAAAAGGATGGAGCGTGGAAGGACGGTCAGACTCTAGTCTCGCAGGTATTTGCCTGGAAACAAACACCGGCGAGTCGAACGCACCCTTTTTTTTCTGTCCGCTTCGGAATATGGGTCAACGTCTCGTGAAGACGCTATGATGCCTGTTTCCTACGGGCGGTGCGATCGTCGGTCCGAATTTCGAGTCAAGGAAAAATCCCTTTAACTCGGGAATGGACCACGTGCAATCTTTGAAAGGGCAAGGTTTGGGTGTTTACGAGGTCGTTGTTCTATCAGGCGGGTTTTAAAAATAGAGAATCAGAGCGAGACAAATGATCAATAATATTATTTATTATGGCTAATTGACAAATAGGAAAAACACGCAGTTATATGCTAATAGCAGTTATATGCGGTTATATAATAATATTTATTACATCTACTCTATACATTATAATCTATATAATTATAGTTATCGACGCTACATTATTATCTATTTTACCGCGGCTATACATTTAATGTATTCAAACTATACACTGTGTTAAAGGGGGGAGGGGAATAAGTCTGGGTTAACATAATTCATGGATGGAAACGGAGGAAGGGGGGAAAAGATTGTTAAAAAATCTCACGGGGACTAATATTGGGGGGAATTTGGGAGGAATACTGGGATATTTGATGTAGGGCTTCG
>NW_017305438.1:0-4627 GCF_001594115.1 Trachymyrmex septentrionalis
GTTAATTGGATAAATTTTTCTTATTAACTAACCGTAGAATATCTTATCGATCAAACTTGTCTTTTTGTTAATTATTAGGGCATTTCTTTTTATGCATAATGTATTATTTTTCCGATGTTGTTCATCGAATGTAAGCAAGGATAAATGATGGATGATTTGGGCACATCATGCACCCATAATCTATATAGTACTTACAAAGCAATATGTAGATAACACAAAAAGTTCAAATTAATGTTATAACTTTCAAATTTCTACGCATTTTTCTCAAAATTATATTGATGTCGGAAAGAGAAAACGTTTTTCGTCAGTCATGATACACATCATTTTGACAGACAAACGATTAGGATCAATGACTGCGATATTGCTAGACCTGCTTTGCTGCCGGCTACATTGCCTGTAGTATAAAAAACAAAGAAAGCTTAAAATTGTTTGAAGACTGAGAAAAAGAATCACACGCAGAAATAAATAATATTACTTTCAAAAATATGACAAATGAATATTTGGCCATTTTTTTCAATATAAGCATGACCTTTAATGTTTACAAATAACCTGTTTGCTGGTACAATATTCATCACTGAATAACGTGTCTTTTGAGCGATCTTATCTCTTTTAAAACATGGCAGCCCGATAAAAAAATTTTTATACATAATTATGCATAAACGGTGGTACACAATGTATAACCGTTCTAAATAATCTACGTATAAATTAGTCGTGTATAACCGTTTATGTATAATTATGTACAGAAATTTTTTTACCGAGATGCTATATTTTAAAAGAGATAAGATCACTCGAAAGACACGTCATTCCGCGGTGAATATTACCAGCCAACGTGTTATTGATAGTCGTCGATGATCATGAAGTAATAATACATACATTCGTCATTTTAAAATTAATATCGCAATTACAAACAATATTGCATATTACAATATAAATATTGCAAAAACAAACGTCTGGAAATTGTTATAGATATTGATACTTAAAAAGGTTTAGATTAGAACAGTTGAAGTTTAAAGTGAGAAATTACTTGCGAATAATTGGTCACATTTTACCATGCAATTTAGAAAACAAATAAAAAATCAGTTTGAATGTGTTAGATTTCACATTATTCTTGAAATTCTAGAATAATAACTTTGTTCAACACTTTTAAATGCTTTCTGAAATATATTATAATAAATATTCCGAAGATTTTTTGCGCTAAACATAATATTATTGGCAGAATTTGCATAGTTTGTCAAGATTTTGTGTAAATGAAGATAAAATGAGAAAAAAGTAATCTTTTGTCATTTTTAACATTTCTTATACAATAGGAAACAATATTAAATGAAATGAACTGATAAATGTTCTTTTAGACTCGATAAACTTTATTTAGAAACAAAAAAAAAGTTTTGTTTTGCTGTAAAAAATATTAAAAACAGAAAAAAATGCTATTTTTTACCCATTTTATTTCAATTTACTCAAAATCCTGATTACACAAATTTTACCAATGGCATTGTGTTCACCAAGAAAAAATTTTCGGAATATGTACATTGTACTTCGGAGAAAAGGAAAAGTGACTTTTTATCGAACAATGTAATAAGCGTATGCAAACAACTGACAATGATAAACAATAAACGTGCAAGATAACGAACTCAATACGACGCACTACTTCTTTAAGTACTAAATAAATTTTTTGCACTAAAGGAAACTTTTCAAATAATTTTTTAATTAATTAATTAAAATCGGTCGACATTAAAATTGATCTCTTTGCCATATAATTTTAAAATTGAATTCTTAATTACACATCGATGTGAGTCCAATGTTATCCTAAATATTAAACATTGCATATTGATTCAACAATTTCATAAAAGAGTGTACAGTTATTACTTAATAAGTTAATACAAAGTAAACTTTTTCCAACTAAAAAGAAACTGTTTTCTCTTTCTAGAAAGAATTTAATTGGACAAGTGCATGGATTCACAAACACCGTTGGGAAGTAATGCATTACTTATAACGTTGTTACTTTTTTGGTAACGATCGTTTCTTTTTTCTGTCTTTAGTAACGCTAACGATAAGATTACATTTTTGCAGTAATGGTAATGATTTAACTGTTACTTTTATCATTACTTTAAATTTTATTTGATGGATTGGATTGGATTATATTTTGATTGCTGGCGTTGAAAGATGTTTTGCTTTTGTATCTCCAAAAGTGTATTTCTAGTTAGCCAAGTTGTGTCGTTGTTATAACAAACAAATGAAATACTTAAAAATTTTTTTAATACTCGTAAGTATATATATATTTATATACATTTACAATTGTAGATAATTCAATTAACAGTTGTATTATCTATAATAAAAAGTTATTATTTGCAATAAATACAATTACAAAATGTTCACTTTCTTATTTTTATTTTTTTAAAAATATTTTATATTTTATATTTTAGACTGCATTCCAATAATTATTATCAGCATTAAAAATCTGTAAATCACATTACATATATACCACTTTTCAGTACTGGAAGTGAATCTTAAAATACATTTCTAATAATGACATTAATGCTTAAAAGCCATATTTAATTTAAATTCGGTAATTGTTGAGTTTAGCTTTCGACGATTGTTTTTGCCAGGTTTGGTTGTTGTGCAAAAACGCGTCGAATAAAATTAATTTTATCAATATTATATGTGCTAAATTCAACAAGTTCTCAAGAAGTAACGATTCGTTACTTTTTCAAGTAATGGTAATATGTAACTTTTTAAAATAAATAACTAATGACGGTAACAAGTTACTTTTTTTAACAAAAAGTAATTACTGTAACGGTAACGCGTTATTTTTTTAAGGTAACGTTCCCAACTCTACTCACTAGTTCATTCGCATTATTACCTTCCGATAGAGAAGAGAACTGCAAACGATACGTATCCTCATGTCAACGTGTAACGATTGCATGACAGAATGGTGTAACAACATAATGGCAATGACATTGGTAATGACCAGGAAAGCGATGTAGATCATCACCTCGTTCGTTGAGATTTTATGTTTCGAGTTAGGATCATTAATGAAGTATTTGATGATCCAACTTTGCAAGATCGGTACCATTACACGTACTACGTTACACTAAAAGGGAAAAGTTGAAATTTAACTCTCTCCACTTCCTCCAAACAAATTTATAAATCTAAAATAAATCTGAGAAGAGCGAGCAAAAGGGAGAGAGAGAAATTTCAGATTAATTCAGATCAATTTTTTTCTTTTTTCTCATATCATAAGAAAAGGTGTAATTTGCTGTACAGCACATGTGAACATTTAGTTACAATTTAATTCTGACACTTTATATTTAATATTTTTATATTAAAAGAAGTAAAATCAAAATAATTTACATTTATTTTTCTGTAATAACATTTTGCTATTTAATTATTACAAAATAACTTTTAAAGATGCAATTTTTACTAAGAAGTACATATCTACTATCTTATTTTTATTTCTATTACGTTTTTGTTAATTTAATACAGGCTTTATTATAGAGGCAATTCACATTGTGATATGCACCAATTTATTCCACATGTCGGGGCAATTAACTACAATGCAGCATGTCCACATTTCATTATCGCAAAGAAACTACACAGTGTATAGAATCATTAATCGTATAAAAATGTAAAGAAAGATTCTCTCTATCATATTGATATATTTTAATCATAATAATTCATTTTGTTTAAAAAATCTAATGCCAAAGTTGTAAAAACTGTGCCAACGAGTCCCGATCTTTGCTACAATTATTCTTATAATAATATAATTTATTAGTGTAAACATAAAACGTGATAAATTTTTTATTTTTGTTCTTAATACAATAAAATTCAGAAAAGGGATAATGAGAGTCAAACACAGATGTAAGAGCGAATATTTAGGAGATGCAGATCAGATGTTACGACAAAATAAAAGATGAAGATAGTTATTAACATCAGATTATCATCTACATCTCCTAAATCTTCGCTTTGGAGTCATTCTCAACGAATATAACAGCAAAATCTTTCATTGAGAGCAAGTCATTTGCAAATTGACAGAGATAAAGCAATCAATACTAAATAAATTTAAATCTATCATTATAACATCATTTTCAAATTAAGATTTAAAACACCAAATAATAAATCCAGGTGATTCACCTGGTACGTTTTACAACATATTGTAGATGATTACTTGTGAAGGAATTTACCATACATAGTGAACAGAATCCGAACCAAGAATAGAAACTTTTGTGAATGATATAGATTAATATTATATCATAATTAAAGAATATATATATAAAATTGATGTATATAAAATATATACATCAACTTTTTGTGTTAATTCATATTAGCATGTTTTAACATTTATTTCATCGCTTTCTTATCTGTACTAAATGTTCTCTTATTATATAATGCAGATCAGTAACAGCACTGTCTCTTAATGACGATAAAACTTTAATATTATATGATAAATGAAGAGCAGAATTCGAATATGCATTTTGTCAAAATTTTATTTTTTTAGTTAGATACGACATAGTGTCGAAAGATTCATAATATCTACTCTGAAATGTTCAAAAAGCATTGTTAATTTATATGCTGAAAAAACATTAACATTTTTAGGAATTGTTTAGCAATTTTATTCAATATTTCACATCTT
>NW_017305438.1:4727-5506 GCF_001594115.1 Trachymyrmex septentrionalis
ATGCTGAGTAACATCTGACGCCACCCTCTCCGCGGTTGGGCCATCTTGCATCGCAGGTAAGTTTCCAATTACTTTATATCAAGTGGTCCCTCTCCGTCTTTCCCCCTTTTCTTTTCTTTGGCGACCCACGTTAAAGATAAATTTTTTTAGTGCGTTCACGCCGTCCATTCGCCCCTCGTCGCCGCCGCCTGACGAGAACCACCCGATCGCGCCGACTCGCCGCCCGCTCCCGGATTTTTCACCACCAAAGCCAACCGACAGTCTCGGAACCGACTCCCCCATACAATTCCCCCTGGCAACCCTCTCTCCACCCCTTGAAATCTCATATTCCCCAATCTCCAATCCATCCCCGATTCCCCCTGCAGATTTCCCCCCGCATCCACTACCACCCCCTCCAATTGATACCACCCCCTCAATCTCACACAATAGCTACTCTGCCGCTGCCCCCTTTCCTCTTCTTTTCCATGATGCCCAGCAACTCCTAGAGTACATAGCACACTTTACCCTCTCCAACCAAGATTTGGTAGTCGTGAGGATCGCAGGATCCCATGGCCTGTTTTCGGTTCCGGTAGCGTCCCTTGTCCCCCTCGACCCCTTCTCCCTCAATCCCTATGATCCTAGCCAGTATTAATAGCACCTCCCCTCCTCCCTTTCTTGCTTTCAAATCCACTCACCTTCTCTTTTTATTCACTCGTTATTTTCTCCTCCCTTCCATTCTGCTATAATACCACACACACACACACACACACACACACACACACACACACACACACACACAC
>NW_017305438.1:5516-5918 GCF_001594115.1 Trachymyrmex septentrionalis
CACACACACACACACACACTCTCACACATCGATAAACGTGTACATTTAATCCAGAAAACCAAAAATTGTATTATTGTATTTACCTGATAAAATTATATTTATATTTTATTCAAAAATGTATCACTCCAGTTTTTTTTCTTAATTATATCATTATTATTATTATTATTATTAGGCGTTAGGAACTCGAAAGCTCATTGCCGCAAATACCAAACCTCGCCACTGTTCCCGTCCCTGAGCAAGATCCCTCCATTTGTGACCCTCGTACCCCATTTCGTTAAGGTCCATTCTAATATTATCCTCCCATCTACGTCTTGGTCTACCCAATGGTCTTTTCCCATCCGGTTTACCAATTAATACTTTATATGCAATTCGATTCTCATCCATACGCGCCGCGTGACCTGC
>NW_017305438.1:9119-10809 GCF_001594115.1 Trachymyrmex septentrionalis
TTACACAATATATTATCTCATATTATATTCATATGATTGAATTAAATTACATATTACAATTATTTATATTATATTTTTATAGTACAATAATGTTCGTATCACAAAGATATTGTACACGGTCATCCAGCCATAATTCTCGAATTCGGTTCTATCGAAAAAAATATTGTAAATTTTATCAAACAAGGACAATTTATGTTGAATTCATGGACATCAGGACCATTATATAATTAAGTTTACTATAGGCTTATGGAATAATAATTTATACATGGTGATAATTATATAAATTTTGTACCATTTACTGAAGAGGATCATTGATAAAAGTCAAAATGTTTGAAATATTGTTTATATAAAGGTTAATAAAGCAATTGAATGATAGCATACGTTACCTTGCTAAATTCGAAAAGCCCTTATTGTATACTACTTGAATTTTATTCATATTGAGCTGTAATATATACAATATATATTTTCTTAATTTTGTTTAACTTTTGTTTGACACGCATATTTATTTCGTGATTGAACAGCAGACAACATTTTAAAACGTTTTTAATCATTTATTTACGTAAAAATAGTAAATAAGTATTTAAAAAATATTTTTTAATTGTGTGCTGATTGGGTAATCCGTGGACGAAATACTTAATTAGATAATTAACCTACTTTTAGAAAATTGAGATACTTTTAATTGTCTGTAAGTCGTGTTTTCAGTTTTCTTTATTCTTAAAGCCGACTCTGCCTTAAAAATAATAGTTGTCATTTTCTTCCTCATTTTTTCACGGTTATTCGATCCTTTGAATGAAGGATCCAAGTTGATGGACTATTTAATCTCTCGATACTTTCAAAGTATCATTGAAAATTTATCAAACTTTCGAAGCCACTTTACTTATTTATATTTCTTTATCTTGTGTCAAATGTCAACTCTGCTGATATCGAGATAATATAATGTGTATGCCGCCAGTTAACCAATACATTCTTCAATCTATTTAAGTTGATCCTAATTAACTTGGAACATTTGCATAACCGAAATAAAGTTATAGAATACGCGTACTTTTACTCACACGACAACTGAATTACATACATACTTTTTCATGCACTTTGAACAAAAATTATAGAATTATAGAAAAACAATAAATCAAATATATTTATAAATTGTACCAAACTATAAATCTTCTTATGAAATGATAAAATCTCAAGATTTCGTGAGCTCCTGAAAGCTTTTTAAAAATATACTTAGAGCATAAAACGATTTACGAGCAGTTTTACCATTATAATGCAACATGCCGCTCGAGAAATGAACGACTATATAACTTTGGCTGTTAAGGCTATATAACTGTTGCATAATCTTGACCCTGGTTACGAGATATCGCCGATAACTAAGTTCAACTGTCTACATCTGATGCGCGATTTCGTTACGAAATTATTGATCATTCATCTGCTTCAAGTCAGGTGTCTTATTACTTAGAATTTCATTCCTACCATTCATGATTCGATTAATTTATTATTATCATTTAAGTTTCAAGGGTATTTTCCGGACACATTTTCTTATTGCGTAATTCATATTTATAGTTTTACTATATAAATCAAAATAAAATATCATCTTATAGATCAAATAAATAATCATTTGTGTGAAAATGTGATTAGTTTTCTTATAAAGTGGAAGCGAAGATAACACACGAGATAAGCTGTAAACAAGAGC
>NW_017305438.1:10909-11647 GCF_001594115.1 Trachymyrmex septentrionalis
TCTATCCCTTACATTTACTGATATTTTTAACTTTATAATGTGTCAAAATCAACCTATTTATTAGTTTCAAAGTATTCATATTAATGTATGTACTTTGTAAATAATAAATTAAATTTGAGTCAAAATTTATTATCAAATTTAATACATTTTTAAGAGTTAAGTTATTTAACTACAATGTTTTAAGAATCCCCCGCGCAGGTCGCGACCTTGTCGTGGTGCAAGGACTCACCCTGGACCGTCCCGGGCTCGGGACCGTTTTAGGCACTTGCCGAGGTGGGAGAAATGGGGTAGCCAGGATCGGGTGTCGATCTGGGGTGCTATCCTATGCGGACTCCCCTCGGTAATCGGGCAGTGGGCAAGCAAAAACGACCCTTTTTGCTTCAATGTTGAATAAGTCGGTAAAAAAAATCATGTAGAGGTATATCTATAAAAAAATATTAAAGATAAAAATTCACTTTTTTGAAAGTTGCAAACCCCATTTGCGAGCAATTTTTAATTGGCCTCGTGAAACTTCGCAAATTTCATAAAAAATTTTCAGAATTTATGCATCTTTATTTATGTTCGTGTAATTATATAAAATATTAGTAGTACTGTTTTTTGAAATACTGGTTTGAAAAGTAGAAGTTTCAAGCTTTAAAACGCTTTTTTAAAAATCTTGATACGATTATTTTTCACTGAGTTATTGCTATTTGAAAATATTAAAAATTTGTGAAAAAAACTTAGTGGTCAGGTTTACGT
>NW_017305438.1:11747-12906 GCF_001594115.1 Trachymyrmex septentrionalis
AATACGTAAATCTCGAGAGTTGTGCTTTGATTTTTTATATAAAAACCATGTCATGTGTCTATAACGGAATTGTTACACCAGCGAAAATTAAACCGGGGATGTGTTTGTGCCAGATTGTATCATATAATAAGTGGTATGCATTGCAGCAAGATGTTAATATAAGTGGATGTAATCTCGACCCCATCTTCGAGATCGTCCAGAAGAATTACTCCTGTAGTGATCAATGAAAGAAATCTCTTCGCGAGCGCACGTAAGAGAAACAAGAGAAGAGAGGATCGACACGAATAGTAAAAACACATCGTCCTTTCTTCGTGATCTGTTTATAAACATTATTGTTCTTAACTCATTTTATACTTTAATTATACTTTGCACCGAGAAATCTGCTGTTATTTCATTCGTAATAGATGCGCCTTTGTTAAAATAATTGGTTTTAGTTCGATTAATTAGTAAGTCAATCCGATATCTTAATTGGATGCTATACACCGAAAAAATGGTCTTTCTAAAGCATCTAAAAATTTAACTAATACAAATCTGAAAATAATTTTTTGGATTATTAAAATAATTATCTAGTACGCTTAAACTTATTACTAGAATGTCATAACTTTTTGTAGCAGTGCTTTAGTTTCTTACGTAATTATTTTAGTGATCCAATAAATTTTTTTCAGATCTAAATCTATATCTAAATTTTTAGAGACTTGCGAAGTTGTTCTTTCAGTGCAATATTTGCATTTATCATATGCAATATAATTTTGAGACAATTATTTATATAATTTATTTAGGTTTATTCTTAATTTTATGCATAAGAAAATATAGTATAATGCATTGTTTGCAATTTAATGCTAAACTAAATAAAAGAAAAATTAAACAGGAAGTATCAGGAAATGAGCAGGGTTGGGTAAGTTAACTTTTTTTTTAACTAAATTAAGTTAAAGTTAACAAACTTGAAAATTTAACTTAATTAAAATATAAGTTAATCCATAATAAAATAAATTGAATTAAAAGTTAAATTAATAAAAAAAGTAATTAAAAAGTTAAAAGCTAAATTTGGTTCGAACGAACAACTAAAAAAAAAAGAAAAGGTTTGATTATTTTATATAATTTTTCGTATTTTTTCTTTCTTACAGCTTATTTATTAAAAAGTCTGGTTATTTTTGTTAAC